>NC_056740.1:246408060-246520560 GCF_019279795.1 Protopterus annectens
TCGGCTGCAATAATACTCAGCCTTCATCAGACAAAATACATAACACTCAGCAACACTTATATATAGCCACTCAGCTTAAAACTCATGAATCAATTAACCTATCAAAGAACAAGGTTAATTAAGACCTATAAAACGTGAATATTGAAACCTCAAGAGGCTGAAATAACAGCCATACAATAAAAGAATAATTTTTCAATGATCATTTTATATGATTATAAAGGATAAATAACCACCACAAATAAATATCGATAATTGACTTGTCACAAAACATTAAAAGTGAAAAAATCATAAAATATAAGGAGACACGCATACATTAGCAATTCAAATTTAACATAGTTTATAAATACTACATAATTTAAAACTTAAACTTTCATAAGCTTAAAAATTAATAGCCCAAGTAATTAATACTCGCAACCTAAATATTTATCTAAATAAAGCTTTAAGCTTAAGAATACACTTGATGGAAGCATAATCATTCAAACCTGGAGGCATCTGTGCAGATGTTCTAATCTGCCAAAACAATTCCTGCTCCTCTAAATAGAGCTGCCACGGACCCTCTCTAACATCAATGTTAATCTGATGGACAACAGTAAACAGAAAACAATGTTCTGGGTACTCCAAAATGTGCCTAGCAAGTGCATTGGTCAAATCCTTCCTCCCTATGACATATAGATGTTCATAAATTCTCTTTCTTAACCTCCTCTCGGTTTTGCCAATATAAAAAGAGGGGAATTTCTCACATAAGGCAACATATACAACCCCACAAGATTCACAATTAAAGCTGCCATTAATAAAAATACTTTGCTTGTTGACATTAATTTTATTACCAGGTAATACATACTTGCATTGAGAGCACATGCCACATTTTCGCATACCTACTACTTTTTGTTTACTAACAGGCCTACTCTTTTCAACAAGACCTTTTAAATTAAGGCCCCTTCTATATGCAAATCTCGGGTGTGTGCCTAATGTTTTAACCAACACTCTATCCTCTAGGATGATGTTCCAATTCTTAACTAAAATTTCCCTAATGACTTGATAATCAACACTATATGTGAATAGAAAATTTATCCTAGGTGGTGTCGACATGGTTTTATTTATAATCAACTTGGATGGCTTGTCCATCGTCCCACCACCCAGCAAGGGCAAAAAATGCCCATTAGATCTTTTGACCTGCACTTCATCCTGTAACTGTTTTATTAGATAGGCTGGATAACATCTACCCAAAAACATTTTTCCTATATTGTCATATTCACTAGTAAAATCAACCTCCTCTGATATCATCCTGGCAGCCCTAACGAGCTGCCCTTTTACCACACTTCTTTTTTGGTGGAGGGGGTGGCAACTTGAAAAATGAAGATAACTATTTGAGTGGGTTGGCTTTCTATAAATCAAAGATTTGAACCTATTGTTGACTTTATCCTTACATATTTTTACATCTAAGAAATTCATTTCATCTATTCCAGTAGAGAACGTGAACTCTAAAAAGTCATTTGTGCTGGAAATGCTGTCTATGAAGTCGGGTATTAGATTCAGGGGTCCTTTCCAGATGAAACACATGTCATCTTGGTATCTGGTGTACCAAGTGACACCTTGTTGATACATTACGTTATTGAATAGAAACTGGTGTTCCCAAAACGCCATTACGCTATTTGCGAAGCTACACCCACATGGTGAACCCATAGCTATCCCGGTATTTTGAAGAAAGAATTGGTTCTTAAACACTAAAACATTGTTGGATAACACCAACTCTAAGAGAGTCTCCACAACATACATCTGCACAGAAGAAGCATTTTTAGCCAACATAAAATTCCTAGTCCAATCAATACCCAATTCGTGAGGAATCACTGTGTAAAGATCTTTCACATCTACTACTAGGAAGACATACTCCGAGCTGTATTCAATTTTGTTAAAGTTCTACAAAAAATCCCAGGAATCTTTGCAAATCTGGGGTTCACCATGTAACATCGGTTTAAGAATCCCATCTACATACTTGGCACAAGCATAAGTAATAGATCCTCTCCCATCAACTATTGGCCTAAGTGGAGGATCTACTAAGTTTTTATGAATTTTTGGTGTGCCAAATATGGTGGGGATCTTGGGGGCTGGCATAGACAAAAAATGAAAGGTGTTACAATCAATACTTCCTTCCAAAAACAAGTCATCCAAAATCCCCCTAATTTACCTATAGGCTACATGTATCTCGTTCAAACTGGAAGTCAAATATACATCAGACTGCAGATGTTTTAACATCTTACTGTCATATAAGTATTCATTCATGAACACCAGACCCCCGCCCTTATCTGGCTTCATGACTCTGACTTTGCAATCATACAAAAGTGAAATAAAATCTAATTCATTTTTTGAGATGTTACTTCTCATTTTACTACAGGAATTACTAATATTCAATCTGGCCCTTAGATCTATTTCACAGATTTTTTCAAACATGTTTAAAACACAATTCAATGGTGGATTAAATACACTTGAAACCCTAAAGGTGTTACAAAGAGCAGGTGCGTTTCCTAAAGAGGCTGCCAAATTCAACTTCCTAACAAACAATTTTAAATCGATGATAGTTTTAACTAGTTCACCCCTTCTGTCAGGGATAAACGACAACCCTTTTGAAAAGAAGTCAATTACAGGTTGATCAACAGTCAGCACTGTATAATTGTATATTTTAAAGTCACAATTTTGACTTGTAAGAATCGTGGGTCATATCATTAGAGGGAACGTCATCTCCTCCGTTGATTCCGTCTCTTCCTCCTCTGTGCTTGACCCCTGTTGTTGATTCTGGTGTTGTTGTTCCCCGGCCTGTTGTTGTCCCTGGGAAACCCCTGATCATTTCCATTTTGGGCAGGTGTGTAAATTTGATTTTGGCCATGCCCATTATTGTCACTATTGTTATTATTATTATTGGTTTGGTTCCAAATACGTTCGCTTCTACGAACTGGAACCTGTTCTTGATTATCATTATCTTCAGAAAGAGTGACTATATCATTGACTACCCCTCTCCTAAATGAATTATATCCCACTATTGGGGGAGGGGGATAGGCTTTGTTGTTTTCATAGTCATGAATATCTCTGTCCATCTTACATTTTTTATTACCAACCAATTTAGCAATAGATGCTTCTATGCTCAAAAAAATTCTTAAATAATCGTATTTGTATCGTGCAAAATCATTGTCCTGCAACAGACCAGTCTCAAGTACTTCAAGTTCTTCTTTAAGTCCTATAATTTCCGAACCGTAGAAGTTAATCAATGACAACAAAACGTCAAAGCCCTGCGTGTCAAATAGGGCTAGCAATTCTTTATGATATAAAGAATTATTGACCAAACCAGCAGGATAATGCCATTGGCGTAATCCTTTAGGAATTACATTCTTAGATATACATTCCTGTAGGTATGCAACCTCGAGTTGCAGTTTCTTACACCTAAACAATTTCTGGTCAAAAATATTCAATTTATCCACAAAGTTACTCACCGTGCCTTCTTGATTTAAGATTCTCTCATTGGAATTATTAGATGGACCAAAGAAATCTTTTTTTCCCAAAAAGTTCGCCATAGAGGGAATAACAGTCGAATTACTGGCACCATTTAGTATCACAGGCGACTCATGACCTTGTTCGTGAATAACATCCCCACTGGCCCTACGTGTGTTTCTGTTGGTGTCACGTTGTTTAGGTGAACTGTTCGTAGACTGAAGCGACGACAGATTCCCCTGGCGTGCTCCAGGAAGAGCATTCACTTCAATGTTCCCTCTAGAAACCATCGAAACGCCAGAAGGGTTCCTATTATCATTCTGCTCCACTTTTTGTGACAAATCGTCAACTCTGGTTAGCAAAAGGTTGACTAACTTGGTTAAATTGCCTAAAGCATTCGCTTCATCACAGTTGTTAATGACATTAGAAGTATTAATGGAATTAGATTCTTGCTCTTTGTCTTGCGAAAAAAGTAGCTGCGAGGCAGTCCTATTATGCCCATTCTGCATATCAGTAACAGCATTACCACCAGGCATCCCAAAGAAGATGAACAACAAACACGAAAAAAAAATAACAACTAAAATAACTGCAGTTAGAGGTTCTCCCACAGAATCCTTGTCTGTATGTGCTTGAGGTGCTGCCTGAGGTCCAGGAATGTGCGGTCCTGGCCCTTACTGTCCTTGTTGCAACTGCTTCCTCAAGCTGTTATTGTGCAACATGCCAAACACATGCTCTGTGATGTTTCTAGCTTGAGCATGGGTATTCTTGTATTATTCCTTTGTGGGTGTGTGTGTGCATTTCTGATGAGTGTCATGAGCCACAGTTCCAGTGCATAACCTACATCACCTAGTAGATGGCCTTCTGGAACATCACCCCTAGCAAAGCTTGTGTAAAGCTGTGAGGTGTGCCTTATGTGGTGTCAGTTATGGTAACTGCCTGGTTTGCCTGCACACACACTGAGGATGATCCATCAGGCATTACAGACAACCTGACAGCTGACTGAGTGAAACCCCTTCCTGTGCATGTATGCCCTTCTTTGTTCACCAGGTGGGGCTTTTATTTCTATGTGAGTGCAGTCTATAGTCCCCAAAACTTCAGGGAAGTGTGCTCCAGCATACAGTTCTTGCATAGTTCTTGCTCTCTCCTCTGGTGTAAATGGAAAATAAATGTACTTACTCCCTTGCATGTTCTAGCATAGTATTAACACATTGGTGCAGTATTTTGGAATCTGAGGCCTGTGATACCCCTAGTATATCCCCCGTGGGTCTCTGAAATGTACCAGTAGCCAATATTCTTAATGCTACACATACCGTAGTTTCCACTGGTACAAGTTTTTGATTTTTCCTGGGTCTGAGATGGTGGTGGCAGAAGTTCCAGAGTTCCTGTGGTGTTTCCCTTTCAGCCCTATATTGCTGTACTATTTCAATATCATGCAGTCCATGATATGTTAAACAGTGTCTGACCACCCTTCTTCTTGGCTGAGGTTGGTCAGCACCGGCAGCATAGATTTGAACATATATATGAAAGCAGCCCCTAACATTGCTTTTTTTTTCTAAGTGTGATGGTGACTATATTCCAATAGGTTTTGGAGTTCATGGCAAAGGGCTGCAACATCTCTACATGGTTACTTTATAGCTAGGATTTGTTAATTAGCATGTAATTGAAATGATTATGCTTTCATTAGCATACTCTGCTGTTTAACCTTGTTTGGTGACTCTACACATTCCAAGTAAAGAGAGATGAAGAAAGTGAACTACCGTCACTAAAAAACACACACAAAGTTCACTCCGGAGACCAAATAAGGGTATGAGACCCAAACAATACAATCCTGGATTTGGTTCAGTACAACAAACTCGACGTAACCATAGGGTAAAATAAGAAATGGTTTAATAACGCTTGTAACAACAAAAGTGCGTTTTCGAATGTCTTCCTCAGAAAAAACACAATATCAAAATACAACAAATTGAAAAGTACACACACCTTATATACATCAATCAATTAGAGAATTTAATTAATTGTTGCTAAATTGGTTAAAATAAAACTTCATTCCAAAGTTGTTTTAAAATATAAATATAGTAAAATAATTAAATACTTTAATATATTGTCCTAATATTCAATTCTTTAGATAAAAAGATATTTTAAATGGATTGGAAATGGGAAAAAAAATGTATTATTCTATTTAAATAAGGACTTTTAATAGATATTAAACATAGTAAAAACTGGATATGACTGTTAAGATTGATGTAGTACTACCACCATCTAGTGGACATAGGGAAATTTACAACTTGGCAGCTCTTAACTTTAACACTGGAATAATTGAAAGCATTTCATTCAAACCCGGTTCTTTAGTAGCATCCAGTGTTATCTGCCAAAAAAGTTCCCTATATTCAAGTTTAGTTTCCCACATGCCACCCCTAACTTCCTTTGGTACCACCTCTAATACAAAAAAGTGAAAAACAGAATCTTTGCAAATTTGGGTATGACGGAACAGTGCATTGTTTACATTATTTCTTTTAATTTCATAAGTATGTTCATATATTCTAGATTTTAACTTCCTTTCTGTTTTTCCCACATAGAAGGAAGAACAGGAGTGGCATGTGGCAATGTATACAACCCCTGCTGTGTTGCAATTTGCAAATTTGGAAGAAGAAATGGTCCTTTTTCTACTGGGAATAAAGATACTAACATTGTTTTGAATGTATTGACATTGGGAGCAAGAACCACATTTGTAAGTACCTGTTTTGTGTGATTCATTGTTGATATAAGTAGCTCCCCCAAACTCAAAAATGTTTTTGAGATTCATGTCCCTTCGATATATAAATTTTATTGGCTGATTTTTTATATGTTCAAGTTCTGTGAAATCCCTAAACTTATCCCATTCTTTACTAATGGTGGTTTTAAGTACCGCTGCATCTCCAGTATAGTCCATAATAAATGCATTTGAAAAATTGTGAGCATCGCCAGGCTCCTTTGGGTGAATTGTGATGTCTGGACTATCCTGTCCTAAAATAGGGGCAAATCTCCCTTTTCTACCTTCTAGAACCACCTTGTGAATTTCATCCATTAAATAGGAAGGATACCCCCTTTCTTGAAACATATTGATTATAAATTGACAATCCTTGTGAAAATCTGGATCTTCGGAGGTCATCCTACTGGACCTAATTAATTGCCCCTTAAGGATATTCCTTTTTTGACTAAAGGGGTGCCCACTTGAAAAATGAAGATAGGAATTTGAGAATGTAGGTTTCCTGTGTATCTTGGAAATAAAGTGATGATCACTTTTACTAAGTAAAACATCCAAGTAAATACATTCATCAAAATCGACCTTGACTGTAAAATCTAGAAAACTTGTTGTGCTTTTGATATATTCCAAAAATTCATAAAATCTTTCCAATGTATCAGTCCAGAAAATAACTATGTCGTCTAAAAAACGTTTGTAAAATACCCAGCTATTGACGAATTCACTTTGATTTATAAATAAATTCTCCCACCATGAAAGAATAATATTGGCATAAGTGGGGGAGCATTTGGCTCCCATAGCCACTCCCTTTTCTTGCCGGAAAAATTCTCCCTGGAAGAACATGAAATTGTTTTTTAAAATAACTTCCATCAAGAGGAGGCAAGTTCTAAATTCATCAGTTGTAAAACCTCTGTAATGTGCCATACTTTCTTCTAACCACAATAAACCAATATCGTGGGGAATGGATCCAAATAGGTCCACGATGTCCAATGTAATAAATATTATGTTGTTGGAGAAGAGGTGGGCTTTTACTTGTCTCAGAAAATCCCAGGAATCTTTTAAAACTGTACTACTCTGGTTGGATAATTCTTTTAATTTAATATCCACATATTTTGCCAAGGGGGTGGTAATAGAACCTTCCGAAGCTACTATAAGTCTCAAAGGAGGGTCATTTGGATCTTTGTGTACTTTCGGAATGCCAAATACTGAAGGAACTCTGGGACTCTGGGTGGTAAGAAAGTTGAAAGTGTCCAAGTCAATAGAACCCTCAAGTAATAAGTCATTAATTAACACATTGATTTTAGCTTTGGAAATGTTAATTTCATTAATAGAGGCTCTAGTGTAGTTGGTAGTATTTTGTAAGCATTCCTTCATTTTGGACTCATATATAATGGCGTCCATTAAAACTGCTCCTCCTCCCTTGTCTGGTTGCATAATACGGATAGTTTTGTTACCTTTCAATTTTTCTAATATATGAATCTCATTTTTTGGTAGATTTGGATACACTCGATGTACCCCCACAGTTTTCCTGATTTCATTTTCCATCACTTTTTCTAAATTCCTTAACTGGGGATGAAGGGGAGGGTTGAAAACACTCTTTTTCCTTAACTGTGAATGTGTGTTGGCATTGCTACAGGTTCCTTCAAACATAAGCCCCAAATTCTGTTTCCTTAAAAAAAAGCTTTAAATCAACTATTGCCCTAGGAATACTAGCTTTCCTTAGGAGAATAAACTTGAAGCCTCTTACAAAAAGTTCAAAAAGTTCCGGTGGTGAACTTTGTGTGTGTTTTTTAGTGACGGTAGTTCACTTTCTTCATCTCTCTTTACTTGGTTTGTGTAACGTTTGGAGATGGCGGAGGCACCAGGGGCAGAGACCCATAATGACTCTAATTACAATGAGAAGGGCGAACTAAGGAAAGTTATCGGACAACTTTCCCAACTAGTGGAGCTCCTAACTCCGGCTTGTGTTTCCATCGTGTCCTTGGCTTCACAGCATTCTTTTTTATCTAACGGACAACGTACAGCTAACAAGGAAGTGCATACTAGTTGCTCAACCAGAGGCAATGTACTTCCGGTTTCTACAGAACGTTCAAACAGCGATGTACGAGCTCCAATGTCCAGTTCTATCAATGACTTTGAAGAGTTTCCTCTTCTTTTACGTTCTGGTTCTATTAACCAGGGAACTATGTGCAATGGTAATACTACCCTTCCCAAAGAACAACGTGGGCAGCGCAAACAGCGTGTTACACGCAAACAAGGTGACTTTGTTCATTCTGTTAAACCTACTAAACCTATTGATTTAAAAACTTTTTTGGACAAAGAATTTAGCATGCATTGTTGTGGAGCGGTTTCCGACCACTCTCCCACAGAAACCAAAAGCTACAAGGATAATTTGGATTTGTTATACTTTTATTTGGATAAATACGAAAGGTTGGCATGTGATTCAACCTTTTTAAAAGAATGTATAAACAAAGGTATAGTACCTAAGGGCTTACGTGTTGTAAAGTATCCTAATAGGGTTGAGGAAGGTTCCACCTTTCACAAGGAATTAATTAATATTTTTGACAAATGTGGCTTGGACATAGCTAGGGCCATTATTGCTGAAAATGATAGGATCAGGGCTCACTTGGTTACTAAGATCAACAATGTTAACAATGACATTACTAATGACTTGTTGTTTTCCATTGAAACAGAAAAATCTTTATACAATAGTATTTTCTCCCAAATTGAAAATGAATGCATTAAAAACATGAAAAGAAAGGCCCAGAAATTAGAAAGGGATATCAAAGCTTATAGTCAGGGGACAGCTTACCCTAAACCTAGACCATACCTTAATTATAGAGGAGATTCAGCAAAAATTAACCAAGACAATACTAACATCGATTTGGAAGCTGATGTAGGGTTTGAGAATGACAATGGTGAAGATGCTATAAGGGAAATCCCTTTAGAATATGTACCCCCCCTACGCAGGTCAGACAGATTACGGAATCGGAACCCAGTATACCATCCTCACCCAGCTCATCTATACAGGGGGAAATACAGGAACTAGTTCGCTGCCATAATGCAATAAAACAAAATGGTAATATTTTTGAATATAACCAATACAAGATTTTTAATTATAGTTCCTTGGAAGTCATACCGGAACTTTTTGAACTTTTTGTAAGAGGCTTCAAGTTTATTCCCCTAAGGAAAGCTAGTATTCCTAGGGCAATAGTTGATTTAAAGCTTTTTTTAAGGAAACAGAATTTGGGGCTTATGTTTGAAGGAACCTGTAGCAATGCCAACACACATTCACAGTTAAGGAAAAAGAGTGTTTTCAACCCTCCCCTTCATCCCCAGTTAAGGAATTTAGAAAAAGTGATGGAAAATGAAATCAGGAAAACTGTGGGGGTACATCGAGTGTATCCAAATCTACCAAAAAATGAGATTCATATATTAGAAAAATTGAAAGGTAACAAAACTATCCGTATTATGCAACCAGACAAGGGAGGAGGAGCAGTTTTAATGGACGCCATTATATATGAGTCCAAAATGAAGGAATGCTTACAAAATACTACCAACTACACTAGAGCCTCTATTAATGAAATTAACATTTCCAAAGCTAAAATCAATGTGTTAATTAATGACTTATTACTTGAGGGTTCTATTGACTTGGACACTTTCAACTTTCTTACCACCCAGAGTCCCAGAGTTCCTTCAGTATTTGGCATTCAAAGTACACAAAGATCCAAATGACCCTCCTTTGAGACTTATAGTAGCTTCGAAGGTTCTATTACCACCCCCTTGGCAAAATATGTGGATATTAAATTAAAAGAATTATCCAACCAGAGTAGTACAGTTTTAAAAGATTCCTGGGATTTTCTGAGACAAGTAAAAGCCCACCTCTTCTCCAACAACATAATATTTATTACATTGGACATCGTGGACCTATTTGGATCCATTCCCCACGATATTGGTTTATTGTGGTTAGAAGAAAGTATGGCACATTACAGAGGTTTTACAACTGATGAATTTAGAACTTGCCTCCTCTTGATGGAAGTTATTTTAAAAAACAATTTCATGTTCTTCCAGGGAGAATTTTTCCGGCAAGAAAAGGGAGTGGCTATGGGAGCCAAATGCTCCCCCACCTATGCCAACATTATTCTTTCATGGTGGGAGAATTTATTTATAAATCAAAGTGAATTCGTCAATAGCTGGGTATTTTACAAACGTTTTTTAGACGACATAGTTATTTTCTGGACTGATACATTGGAAAGATTTTATGAATTTTTGGAATATATCAAAAGCACAACAAGTTTTCTAGATTTTACAGTCAAGGTCGATTTTGATGAATGTATTTACTTGGATGTTTTACTTAGTAAAAGTGATCATCACTTTATTTCCAAGATACACAGGAAACCTACATTCTCAAATTCCTATCTTCATTTTTCAAGTGGGCACCCCTTTAATCAAAAAAGGAATATCCTTAAGGGGCAATTAATTAGGTCCAGTAGGATGACCTCCGAAGATCCAGATTTTCACAAGGATTGTCAATTTATAATCAATATGTTTCAAGAAAGGGGGTATCCTTCCTATTTAATGGATGAAATTCACAAGGTGGTTCTAGAAGGTAGAAAAGGGAGATTTGCCCCTATTTTAGGACAGGATAGTCCAGACATCACAATTCACCCAAAGGAGCCTGGCGATGCTCACAATTTTTCAAATGCATTTATTATGGACTATACTGGAGATGCAGCGGTACTTAAAACCACCATTAGTAAAGAATGGGATAAGTTTAGGGATTTCACAGAACTTGAACATATAAAAAATCAGCCAATAAAATTTATATATCGAAGGGACATGAATCTCAAAAACATTTTTGAGTTTGGGGGAGCTACTTATATTAACAATGAATCACACAAAATAGGTACTTACAAATGTGGTTCTTGCTCCCAATGTCAATACATTCAAAACAATGTTAGTATCTTTATTCCCAGTAGAAAAAGGACCATTTCTTCTTCCAAATTTGCAAATTGCAACACAGCAGGGGTTGTATACATTGCCACATGCCACTCCTGTTCTTCCTTCTATGTGGGAAAAACAGAAAGGAAGTTAAAATCTAGAATATATGAACATACTTATGAAATTAAAAGAAATAATGTAAACAATGCACTGTTCCGTCATACCCAAATTTGCAAAGATTCTGTTTTTCACTTTTTTGTATTAGAGGTGGTACCAAAGGAAGTTAGGGGTGGCATGTGGGAAACTAAACTTGAATATAGGGAACTTTTTTGGCAGATAACACTGGATGCTACTAAAGAACCGGGTTTGAATGAAATGCTTTCAATTATTCCAGTGTTAAAGTTAAGAGCTGCCAAGTTGTAAATTTCCCTATGTCCACTAGATGGTGGTAGTACTACATCAATCTTAACAGTCATATCCAGTTTTTACTATGTTTAATATCTATTAAAAGTCCTTATTTAAATAGAATAATACATTTTTTTTCCCATTTCCAATCCATTTAAAATATCTTTTTATCTAAAGAATTGAATATTAGGACAATGTATTAAAGTATTTAATTATTTTACTATATTTATATTTTAAAACAACTTTGGAATGAAGTTTTATTTTAACCAATTTAGCAACAATTAATTAAATTCTCTAATTGATTGATGTATATAAGGTGTGTGTACTTTTCAATTTGTTGTATTTTGATATTGTGTTTTTTCTGAGGAAGACATTCGAAAACGCACTTTTGTTGTTACAAGCGTTATTAAACCATTTCTTATTTTACCCTATGGTTACGTCGAGTTTGTTGTACTGAACCAAATCCAGGATTGTATTGTTTGGGTCTCATACCCTTATTTGGTCTCCGGAGTGAACTTTGTGTGTGACTCTACACATTGTATGAACCTGTTTAATAAACAAAAAATAGTGTGCTGTCGTGTGCATGTCTGGGCATGATACAAACACACAGTAGCAGCTCATAAATTAGATTTTCATGAATCCAGCCCCACTATTTCACAAATTGTGGTAAACCAAGAAAAATCTGGTTTTGCCTTCATTTGTACATCTTTCAACTACAGACTGTCCTTTATGCCTTTATTGTATAGTGCTGTTTTAATATACTAAAAGGTTTATAGGTTCATACAAGTAATAGCTTAGCAGCCCTTATGGGCCATTTTATGCCTAGCCAATTTCCCTATTTGTGCCTCTCCCATTTGGTTAGAGATTGTATTTACCCACCCCATGGTCGATAATTATAAATTATATCTAATGAGAATAACTGTTCCAGAGCAGCAGTATCCCCTGTGAGATATACCTGCCCCTCCAAACCATTCTGTTGATGTTGCAGAAGAGGTTTAGATCCTTAGACTGGATATTTCTGATACCATCTGACTTGCTGATATGCAGTAAATCCATCAGCATTGGGTTGGAGAATCCCTTGCATGCCAGGCACATGTCACATCTTAGCAATCTGTTGGATACAGAGTATAGTGACAGGGCTTTGAGTCAGTCCATGTAGAACACGTTGTTTAGGCCTTGTATCATGTTAGTAAACTCAAATGACTATTCATGCTCTTAAATTCTTTGAGTAATAAGGCATAGTTCTAACAGGGTAGTTCAGAACAGTTGGTTGTTTAAATTTCATATCAGTAGAAAATATGAACTGTCTTTCTTTGAAGCCCAGGATCTAGCCTTTATTGTCTTAGTTTATCTTACTTGACTGATGTAAGTCTTGAAGTATGATCTCTCAAAGCTTAATGGAGAAGAACATTTTAAATGTAAAGCCTGAAGCTGATGTTTTGAAGAACTGATGCACTGGTAGGAGGATATTAATGAAACAAATAGCTCAGTGCATTACACAAAGTGGCTCAGTAAGTGATGATGTGCAGGAAGAGGGGGATTCAGAGACATATGTAGTATGACCTCTCTAGTGGAAAAGTAACACTGTATACATCATAAGTTAATAACTATGTAATAATTTATGAATGGCTGTCAACAAACTAATGAAACCACTGCATATGTAAATGATAACATTAAACATTTAAGCATGATTCAGACATGTATGCAATTTGTGTATTGTGGCACAGCAATCACATATTCTGAACACTAGCATTTTTAGATACTAGAGATCACATTTGTTGTAGCTGGATAGCAAGTGCTTGTGACTGCCTTGGAAGCCAGTGTCCACAGTGTTGCACATAACCACCCTCTGTCACAGAAGGATCCACCAGCAGCTAACATACCATCACCTACATGGCTAAGATAGTGTTAACTGCTACCATGTAGATAAAGACACCATATCGGATGTAGTAGACATATACCATCCTCACATGGAATCAAGGGAGATGCATGGACCACCTATTTCTTTGAATACAAAGGTTTGTGCAGCATTAACCACCCTTGCTATGGGACCCTTTCAGTATATGACAGGGGGCACACTAGGGGTTTCACAGGCATCAGCCTTGTAAATCTTTCACCATTTTCTTGATGTGATGCTGCAGCAGGTAGACAAACATACTTTGTTTCCATGGAAATCAATGTAGAGAACCACCACTAAGTGGGCATTCTGTGACATAGACCATTTCTGTGACATTTTGGGGACCATTGACTGAACCTACATTGTTATCAAGGTCCCAGCTGCTCCATATGGCATCTGGTATATCATCCAGATGTGCTTCCACTTAGACAACTGCCAGGTGCTAGGCAATGCACAGGGTATTATATGCAATGTTCCTGTGAGACATCCAGGTAGTTCCCATGATTCCCACATTTGACAAATATGTGGCTTATACCAGTTGTTCACGTGGGGTGGCTTTCAGCAGAGTCATCTATGTGGTAGCTGCACTGACTGCCCCAGGGAGGTCCTAATAATCTGGTCCCACTCATAATATTTATAATAATTAATCATACTGTTGTGTGTTGCCAGGTGATGGTGGATACACCATGGAAGCATGGCTTATGATGCTCATCCTCAGCCTATGGCAGAGATGGCATATGACAACACACTATCAAGACATGTAACACCGTCAAACATCTGTTTGGACTGCTGAAGACCTAAATTTGCTGCTGCTTGGGTATACCTGATGCTTCACTACAGTATGCTCTAGAGACCTGCAGCATGATAATTCTGGTTTGTAATATGTTAGATAACATAACACATTGGAGGCAGTTACAACACAGGTACAATATCTGACATACCTGTGGCAGCAGCAAAGGAGGAGCTGGGAGAGGAATCATTAGAGGAACGAGTTGCAGCAGTGGTACCCTATGTGAGGCAGAGGGACTCAAACTGCGTCATGGCACTGCAAAGAGGCATCTGGTCTAAAACTTTGGGCTGTGAATAAAACTGATGCATCCAATATTCCAACAAGGTTATGCCCTGGCAATGTTTTGCAGCAAACATTACGATCCTCTAGTCTAGTGGAGTGAACAGGGTGCAGTCATCATCATTTGCACAGCGGGGTGGGACACAGTGATAGAGGACTGCAACACTAGTATAAATGTACGAGTCATGAGTGGTGGATGTGGTAGCCACACTCGCAGCTAAGAGGTTGGGGGAGTCATAGATCATATCCTCCAGTGACAAAGTAGAACTTCCATGGGTAGAAAACTGGCTGAGTATATTGTGGCTCCACAGTATCAAGACAGGTGACATCCTGCCCAAAAATGTTATATCACATCATAAGCATGTACAGGAACACTACAATGACCACTATGTGATGTTCCTGTAGAATGTCTGTATCTACAGCCCTAGAATCAGCTGTGGGTAGGTGTTGGTCACTACAAGCTATAGGGGATTGTGATGGTATTCAGCTGTGGGAATCTGACAGGCTTGCCCATGTGGTATGCTCATGGCAGAGCCAGAAGAACACTATCCTTAAGAATTATACACATTTAGAATCAGAAGCAGCCATGAATAGTGTTGACACTGAAGGTGTTTCTGGAATGGCATGTGACATTTGCATAAGCCTGACATGTGATGCACAGGTGTCCCCTAGCATAGCCAAGGCATTTATTTATCTACATCTTCATGGGTGCACCAAGAGCTTGCCATTTGGGCAACCAACATCCTCAGCTGGCATGCATGCCTCAGTTCTTTATATACCATGCCACTCTGCATGCATTGTGGGATGCTCCACTGTTCCTGCAGTATATGTAGTTCCTTACTCAGGTTACTCAGCATAATCTGTTTCCTTGATGAGTGAGTAATGGCTCCCTGTAAATTGGGCCACTGACCTGCACACTTGTAGATTGATGCCAGGGGTGTCATCCAGGTCTGGGTATGTCCTGAAATCATGGCAGTAAAGGCACCCTATTACTCTATCTGTCTCCTATGCTGGAAATTCACACAACTTAGAGGCAGTGTGGGCTTCTAATGCCATCTATTGTGGCAACACCTGTGTAGCAGGGGTAAGGCTGACATGGACAGGGCATTCTTCCTTGAACACCTGTAAAGCCACAGGTTCATCCAGCACCTGCAGTGTCATCTCATTTGGGAGTGATGTGAATGTGCATTCCACTGTTGCCATTGCTGGCAGTACCACCATGTCAGTGGACTCTGCTATGCACATGGTGCTGTTATCATCGACCACTGATGACCTGCTGACATCAGGCCTGTTCCAATTTGATGTGTTGGATTCTCTCTGGGTAGAAGCCTGTGAATACATACAGACTATATAATCATGTCAATGCTGGATCATGTTTGCGACTCCCACCACCATGTACCACACAGACTAGAACATGGTAGCCATATACATAGTCTATTGGCACATATGTACCTTGTAGTGCAAGCTGTGGCTATTGCAGCCCCAGTCTTCCTGACTGAATGACACCTATGCATATATCTTTGTCTAAGTAAATCACTCACAGCTACAAAGTCACTGTCCTGTAGAAATGGCATATTCTGTTACTCAGCTGGTGCATCCCCTATAGACACAAAGGCAGTGGTCATCAGCCTCTTTTTCCAAATCCAATGCACTGCTAGCTGTGAGGTATTTCTCGCTTTCCTTGTTGAGGGATGCTATGAATTCCTCCATGTCTGTGAGATGCCTCTGTGTTAATGGTCCACCCCCAGTGATCATCAGATCTCTGGCAGTTTCTTGGGCCTTGGTCTTGGCATGCATTAACATATCAGTGATACTGCAGTGCATCTGTACTATTGTCTGTGTTATCCTTCTCAATGATACACAAGCAATATGTGTGTAGGGTCTGCACTAACACCTTTGTCTCCTGTGTGATAAACTTTTCCAGCCATTGCCATTTCTTTGGTCCGATGACAAGATGTGTGAACCTCTGAGTTACACATGTGGATCAGTCTGTGTGTGCATGACTAGCCATGTCTGCCAAGAACTGGTTCAGTACTGTCCTCTCCCCAGCTCCCTTATGGTGACCACAGCCTCTGACCACTCTGACATTAGGCCATATTGTGGCAGCAGAGGACATGTCAACCATGCATGCTGTCCATCAGATTTGTGCTGATAGTTGTTGTACTGGAAGTTCCATGTCACTTGTAGCATATCATGCAGTCTGTGTGCATGTGGAATATTCTTGTAACAATGCAACACCTACATAGCAGGATGTGTCCAAACTGAATGATGAAGTTAACAAGAGGGTATAAATGGAAAGATGGCATCAGCAAGAAAAGAATATTAGTATTGCAGGAACTGAATCATCCTGAAACCTAGGTGAGTACTTTCACATAGTGGACCCTATTTTACAAAATCTCACCATGATTACACTTGCATATAGGCAGTATTTTACATATAATGGAGTAAGGAAGGTCAAAAAATAAAAAAGAAGACTGGATGCACAGGTCCCAAGATCAGAAATGTAGCTAGGGTGGGTTGAAGGAGGCAGCTGCCATAGGAATAAGGTGTTAGGAGCAGGATCAGAGCCGGATCCAGCAGTAGGTGACCTAGGCAGTTGCCAAGGGCCTGTGTTGGCTGGGGGGGGGGGGTGCTGAGATTCCCTAACAAAATGTCTAGTAAGTAAAAAAGTAAAATGCCGTAAGTAAAACAGCACTTGAATTACAACTTTGCAGGAGAGTTTTCATAGTACAGCAAACCCCAGAAACCTCAGTGTTAGGGTGACTTTTGTAATGTAAGCCCCGTGGGGGGATGCAGGAGATTTAGGTATTGCATCTGTGTGGCAATTGAGCAGTGAGAAAGCATAGACTACAGAGCAGTAGCTATGTGTGTGTGTGTGTGTGTGTGTGTGTGTGTGTGTGTGTGTGTGTGTGTGTGTGTGTGTGTGTGTGTGTGTGAGTGTGTGAGAGAGAGAGATGATCCAGTTACAGGTATTGTCTAGTTAAGTGACTTTGTTCAGAGTCAAACTCGCATCATAATGATTGGTGAGCAAATGCCTTCTTAACTCTCCACACCAACTGCCAGCATACCTCTCAACATCTTAGTGCAGGAAAGCTGGACAAAGCCTGACAAAATGGGGAGACAAAGACCCAAAAATAGGGACATATTTTAAATATTGCTGTTATAAAGTTGCTACAGTAACAGCGTTTGTGTTGACATACATTTTCTGAAGGATTTGAAGTCTGAAACTCAAATGTATGTCATTATTTAGGGAGTTAAGTCTTCAGATCATCCCACTGATTTGCCAGAAAACTACAAAATTTTATGAGGAATAGTCCAAAAATATGAGGCAAAAATCTGGACATTCTGCAAAAATGTGTACATCTGAGAACTGTCTGTTGTTGTTTTGTTTTGTTTTTTTGCAAATCACAGGATTACAATCTGTTAATGTCAGTCATAGAGTTTCATAGGTGCATTGTTCAGTGTGTGGTGCAATGGGCAGCATACTTGCTCTTAGTGCAGAAGATTGTGGGCTCTTTTCCCACACCAGGTAGATTGATTGCTTACATACACCCATTTTTAATGTAACATAGAGTTTTCTCTGTGTGATACCTTAAACCTCCTGTAATGGAGCCAATAACCAGAACACTGAAGACAAAAATCCAAAACATGAACAGCAGAGCAGTCCAAAAGAAAAAACAAAGGCAGATGTAGGAGTAAATTAATTTAATGCAGACCAGGATTAAGTGCTTTCGGAAATAAGTTACTTCATCAGAATCAAATTGCTAAAAGAACACACCATCCTTTTGTACCCCTCCCCAGTATTACATGATACATCATTGCCTCTAATAAAAACTCTTAAAGCACCAATACACACTAAATGAATTTTTGTGGTGTGTGATTATGATTGTTTTCAGTTTATAGTTTGTTTTAACATTTAGTGTCTTTTTTTGTCTTCAGCGATTTGGTTATTGGCTTATTTGTGACTGTGCTGGCTGGTTCTGGAGCTGAAGTGGGGGAGATGGAGGAACTTACCCACATTGTGGGATTGCTCACTCAATTAGTGCAAGAACTTTCTATCAAAGTTAATACTTTGTATCAAAGACAAGACAATGCGGTTAATGAAACCAATGAATTTGTTCGAACACCATCCTGTCTTCTTACAGCGGGTCAAAGAACTAATTTAGCTGCTGAGTCCAATTCTAATTTACCAGACCTAAATGTAGTTCCATCTGAGGATTTGAATTCCTGGCTCTTGACATTCCCCTCTCTTTTGGCAATCACCAACCCATGAAGAACACCTTTCCTTTTCTGTTACATTACTGGCTTTTGAAAGAGCCATTACCAAGTGTAGGAAGTTGCAATTAGAAAATGTCTACCTTAAAGAATTTGTTTTGGCCAAACAGATTCCCAAAGGACTTAGACTCTGGAAATTTCCTAATGGAGTCAAAGCAGGGAGTCCTTTCTATGCTGAATTACTTAATATGTTCGATAGACATGGCTGTGAGCTGTTAGAATGTATTATCAAACACAATGTAAAAGCCTAACATACAGCCAAATAATGTTCCCAATGTCCTGGCGACCAACTGTAGATAGTATAAATAAAGCGTTAGCCTCAGCGACCCTAGGACAACATAGCCAAATTCAAAAAGGGTGAAAATGTACTCGCAGCCACGTGTATATAAAAACGGAAAGACACATAGCTTAACTGCATTCCAAATACTCACAGTATATCCTTAGCGAACATGATAATTCGAAAGGAAACAGCCAAAAGCCAATACTTTAAACAATAAACCGTAACCTGGATGCCATAAATCCAATAGTGTCTATAGCGAACAATCCTCAGCAGCAGACACAAAAGATGGCTACCCGACTGGTAGATCCCCCAAATGCCAACAGCCAGCGAAAAACAGAAAGCAATGTAGTGTTGAAGAGCTAGCAAGTTAGGCAGGTGCACGGCAAGTGTGCTAAGTAGACCCATAAAGAAAAACTGCCAGCACCAAGGAAGATCCAAAATAGGTTTATTAAAGACTGAAACTAGACCGGTTTCAGCAACAAGGCTTTCTTCAGTAGTGCAGTGAGCAAAAGCAATTCAGCATCATCTTATATAATATTAATTAGTAGATTTATGTGACATCACTTCCTGAGAATTCAGTACAATGAAAAATAAGGCATAAAATAATAAGTATTGGTTATACAAATGCTTAATTATAGCTGTATATAACACATCACAAATGTAAGAGAAAATATAAGAAAATATAATAGCTGGTATACCCATAACTATAAGCGATAAAAATACAAAAAGATATATACAGACCCAAAACACAAATCTGTACATTAAACTTGGGGGGCTGTTTCCCCCTGGATTGAATGATAAACTATAACCTAAATTGATTCGCATTGTGTATTATGTTTATTACTTTATTAAGTTATATAACTAACTATTTTGCATCCTAGCTCACAGGTTTTTGTGGATGGTATTCAATTATAGACATTTAATGTACAGATTTGTGTTTTGGGTCTGTATATATCTTTTTGTATTTTTATCGCTTATAGTTATGGGTATACCAGCTATTATATTTTCTTATATTTTCTCTTACATTTGTGATGTGTTACATACAGCTATAATTAAGCATTTGTATAACCAATACTTATTATTTTATGCCTTATTTTTCATTGTACTGAATTCTCAGGAAGTGATGTCACATAAATCTACTAATTAATATTATATAAGATGATGCTGAATTGCTTTTGCTCACTGCACTACTGAAGAAAGCCTTGTTGCTGAAACTGGTCTAGTTTCAGTCTTTAATAAACCTATTTTGGATCTTCCTTGGTGCTGGCAGTTTTTCTTTTTGGGTCTAGTTATACAGCAAGAGTAAGAAAAAATAAGAGGAAAGAAAAAAAAACTAGGACAAGAAAAAGAAACACATAATAATTTAAGATCCTAAATGTAACACAGCAAGGAAAAATATCACCTAGATGAAAAAACATTGGGTTGCCTGGAAAAAAAGAAACAATAGAGTAAGTGTGACAAATTGAATAAAAACAGTGATGATTAAAAGGTATAAAACAAACATATGCATGGGAAGGATAATGAGATCTGATATGGTGCAATGTTTATGCAGAGAAGAAAGCCAAATTAATCAATATAAAAATGCAGGCCCAAAGATATCCAAAGAAAAATGTGGGCCAAGACACGCAAATGTAGTACATTTCTCAATACAAAAAAAAAAAAAAAATCACAAGCATGCAATGTAGTACAGAAGTTTAGTGAGCCCAAAATTAAATAAATAAAAAAATTGACATGATAGACCATCTGTAAAGTGAAAGATTTAGTGTGAAAACTCCAAGACAAGCAAAATCACAACATGATGGGCCAATGTGTCCCCAGATGAAGCAGCAGCAGATGGAGCAGGATGCATCTTAAAAAGATGTCACATGAGATGTCCTATCACCTTCTATAGGAGACTATCTTGAAAGCCTAGTTAAAGTTGTACAGCAAGGGGTAGAGCAGGAAACAGTGGCAACTCTGATACAGGCAATAATGCTATGTGTTGGGCCAACTGGGCCCCAAATGAAAGCACAAAAGATGGAGCAGGATGTATCAGAAGAAGATATATCATAGTACAATGTTCTGGAGCCTTCTGTAGAAGAACTGCATGAAAGTTCAGTTAGTATTGCAAAACAAAGGAAAGATCAGGAAACCGAGAACAAAGAGGATGCTCTCAGTCTAGAAGAAAATGAGCTAGGTGAAGACCTGCTTCATTTAACATAGGTAGATGTACATATTAAGACAGGTGAAAGAAACAGAGGACAGAAAGCAAAACCCAGAATGTTAGAGGCCTGGGAAAATAGATGAACACAGTAATAACGACTATTAAGAGAAATCCATATGATATAACATAAATGAATAGGTACAGCTAAACTAACAACAGATATAAAGTGCTAATTTAAAAACATACAGTATCAAAGGAAAGGAATGGAACAAGTAGAATACGTCAATGGAAACATCAAATACAGAAAGCAATAAAGCAACTAAGACAAGAAGTATCATTGTGAGAATATAAAAAAGAAAATAGATAATCAAAAATACTTTAAAAAAGACAGATGCAGTAAGAGCAACACACAGTATCTAAGCAGATCTAGGATTTGTCATACTCTGTTCCTAGTAATAAACTAAACATATCAGCACAAGTAGAAACACATAGAACGTTAGCAGGTAAATACAAAAGAAAATGCAACAGAAGCAATTCATTGGTGTCCCAAAAATGTTTGTAGAAATTTGGGAAGCAAAAGCAAAAGCAGTCGAAACACCAAAAAAGAATAAATAGGTATACTTTGGAGATGCATTTATGAGTACCCTATTGAATGCAACAAAGATGCTGAGTAAACAGAAAAATTAAAAGGAACAGTAAGAAGCTCTAACTTAGAAGATATGAAATGGGATTAAACAATAGCCAGTAACAAAAATGGAAAACCCAGAGTCCAGATTCTGTACCTAATGTTTGACTAAAATTATTAACATCTGTATACAAAGATTTAGCCTTCAGTGCAATTATTAAAAAGAATGCACAAACTAGTATAAAAACACAGCGGGCGTGACCACACCACAAACTCCTCCAGACAATATTTAATTTATTACGTAAACTAATATAAACCAAATGAATAAAAACATAAGCGCTTTCATCTCAGTATTTGAAACTTCATCAGATAATCATGGTATCATTTCCACTTCCCTTTATTCTATCCTAAATCAATCAGAATTGCTAAATACAGTCATGTGTCAGCCAAGCCCCCAGCATAGTTTCCAAATCGAAGTAGTTCTTTTAAAAAGAAACTTACAAGTTAAAAGACTTGCAAGTTAAACAATACACCGTAACAAGTCTTAAGAAATAAGGCACACACGCTAACAAATCAAACCAAATGTAACAACTCTTCAACCTTTAAAGTGCAAAACATTTTTTTTAATTAAATAGAATTAATGCAATCTATGACTTCATAGGTTCATAGATTAGTACTAGGCTAACTGCCCTTGTGAGCCATTTTAAGCCTAGCCAATCATTCCTTGTGAAACTTGAACCCTGTACCTTGTTTTTGTAAGGCAAATACCTTAACCATTAGGCCACCCTCCTAACTTGAATAAATAGTATGAACCAATATTTAAAAATGCATGAAAAATATACATACAGTTGAATATGTATGTAGAAATAAATATGAAAAATATATATAAAATATATATGTATGTGTCATGAAATTGTTTAAAAAAATGCTTCATAACCATGTATTTAATACCATAGCATCATTCTATACCAGAAAATAAAACTGATCAAATTGTTCACCCTTTTAATTTAAAAAAAACATAGATATCTTTCTAATGCTTTTAACCTCAACAGGCAGTTAATAGAGAGATGACCACTTAAACCGGGCCACTTGTTAGAATTTAACTTGAGTTGCCAGTACAGCTCACACCTTTCAAGATGTAATTGCCATGGACCATATCTATCGTATCTCTATATTTGCTCAACAATGCAAAATTTAAAATCAAGTATAGGATTTTCATTAATATGATTAGCTAATGCATTTGTCAATTTCTTTTTCTTGACATCATAACTATGTTCATAAATTCTCTCACACAATTTACTCTCTGTTTTCCCAGTACAAAAGCATGGACATGAATTACAGGTATCACAATATAGCACCCCTGTGGAGTTGCAATTATACAAGCCATTAATGTTAATTACATGTTGGTTGACCCGTAGTTGTTGTGTAGTGATGATAAACTTACAATAATTGCAACCCCCACAAGTTTTCATGCCTTTAACAGTAGTCTGTTTTGATGCTTTTTCGAACAAAGCCTTAAGATTAGTTCCCCTGTGGTCTATAATTCTTGGTTTTTCGCCAGTATTTTCCCTTAGGGGATGTTCATCAAGTAGAATTGTCCAGTTCTTCTCAAGTATGGTTTTATTAACAGACTATCTTTTGTGAACACAGTAATAAAAGAACAATGTAAGTTGTTGTCAGCATTAGCTACCCCATCGGATTCCCTCAAGCTTGGAGAGCTAACTTGTAATATGTGATGACATTTTTGGGGATAGAATTTGGGCAAAATAGTTTTCCTTTTATTCATCACTTCATACATTACATTGTCTATAAAGGCAGTGGGATAACCCCTCGTGGGAAACATAGATTTCAAAATTTGGCATTCATCCCAAAACTCTTCTTCCCTCGAAGTCATCCTGACTGCACGGACGAATTGGCCCTTTAAGACGGCTTTTTCTGAATAATGGGGTGGGAGCTATCAATACTGCATATTGACCATCTCTTGTACATCACCCATTGATGCTTACTGCTAATGTTATCCTCACTGACTATTGTATTTGAATACATATATTAAAAAAAAAAAAATGTTTTTATGCTTTTTTACATTTGTATCTTCTAGTTTGATCTGTTATGACTTTTGTATTTTTTAATTGGATCTATTATGACTTTTATATTTCTTTTTATATCTTTTTGGAGCTTTTCTCCCCGGGCCTCTACTGAAAATGGACATGTATCCAGCTAGACTAGCCCGGTTAACAAATGTAAAATAAAATAAATAAATAAATAAAAGTGAAGAAAACTGTTGGAATATGCATTCTTACAATATATTTTGGAAAGAAACATAGCATTTGAATTGTCCTTTATAAGTCATACATCAAGATATGTGATGTGTTCACTGCTGTAGATGTAGGTAAATTTAAGAAATGGGGTTGAATCATTGATGAACTGGATGAACGGTAGGATTAGAATAAGACTGTACTTTAATTTTTTCCAGATTGATTGAAATCTTGTCTTGAAGTATTTCCTGATATTCCTGGTTTAGCTGCTTTAAATCCATATTTGCGGTTTTGTCATTGGGTTCTAAGTTTTAACTTTGCTCTGCAATCTGATACAGATAAATTAATCAAGCCCTTTTCCCCATTCTTTCCTTTTGCATATATACCAGTGCTTAACCTCACCAAATAAATAGGCTTTTATGGTATCCCACAATATAGCATCTGTCACCTCCCCATTGTTATTAAATTCCATGAATTGATTCATTTCTCTCAAAAAACAATCTTTAAAACCTTTTATTTTAATTATGTATGCAGGTAACCTTTGACAATGAATTAAGATATCTGAGCTAAAGGTTAGAGTGAATGTAATGGCATTATGGTCAGACAAAGGGCATGGGACTGTTAATACATCTTCTGTTTTTGAATAAAGCTAATTTGATACAAAAATTTTATCAGTATTGGTTTGTGTTCCATATTTGAAAGAATAGTGTGTATACTTTAAAGAGCTTTGTAGTTTTAAGTCTAAAATTTTCCTAATATTCATTAAATGTTTTGCTGTAGAAGATAGTCTGACAGTGGTGTCTTGATTTGATTCATAGGTTCATAGGTAGATACTAGGGCCTATACAAGCCTAGCCAAAAAGGTACCCTGGCTTTTGCCACCCAAGGAAATTATTTTCCTGTGCCCCTGTCGAGCAAAGCCACAGAGGTGATCCCCGGGGTGAATTTCCTATTTCCCATCCAGTCAGCAAGATTTTTCTTGAAGAGTGCTAATGAAGAGCTTTGTTTGATATAGATAGGTAGTTTGTTCCAGAGTATAGGAAGTCTCTGGGACAGGAATCTATCCCTCCAGCATGTTCTCTTTATTGTGGTGACAAGGTTTAGGTCCCCAGAGCATGTAGCTCGGAGGGATTGGGATTTCTTTAAGTGGAGCATGTCCAACAGCTCTCGGTTTGACATAGCTTTGTATGTTAGGCAGAGATCGCCTCTGAATAGGCAATATGCAATGGAGTAAAGCTGGAGTTTTTTGAGATGGTCTGCATAGGGCATCTGTTTGAGGCCGGTAATCCTCTTTGTGAGGTATTTCTGCAGCCTTTCCAGTTGTTGTAGATGTCTTGTGAGGTACATACCAAAAAGGGCATTTTACTCTATAATGGGTCTAATGAGTGATGAGTAGAGAGGAACAATGACCCATTTTTTCCTGGATGAGAAACCTTTTGTGATGAAGTGTGCCACGTAAAAGGATTTCCTGACTACTGTAGCGATATGATTATCAAAGGAGAGACTACTGTCCACCTGTGTCCCAAGGTCTCATAACACTTTTGGTGTTAAGTAGACTACCACCTATGTGGTAGCCCATGGGTACAGAGTTTTTACCAAAGGGGATGACAATGCACTTTTTGGCACTGAGCTTGAGGCCATGGCTTTGACACCAGGCATCTGTTTCAGTGAGGCCATTTTGTAGGATGTCCACATTGTTATGGGTTTCAATTATGGCTCCTAGTTTGCAGTCATCTGCAAACTTCATTAGCCAAATACTTTCTGTGTTAGCCTGTACTTCAGAAAAGTAGATACCAAACAGGAGAGGACCCAGGACTGAACCCTGTGGTACTCCACTTGTCACTGGTCTGAAGTCGGATTTGGAGTCTGCTACTTTCACAGTGTGGGTTCTGTCAGTGAGCCAGTCCCCAACCCATCTTGTGACATAGGGATTTATACCTAGTTTAGTGAGTTTATCTATAATTCCAGAGTGAGGGGATGGTGTCAAAAGCATTGGCAAGATCTAAATAGGCTGTGTGAACCACCTTACCCTCGTCTACGGCTTGGGTGACTGCTTTAAAGAAGTCATTTAGGTTTAGGAGACATTCTACCTTTTACAAACCCAAACTGGGTGGGGTCCAGAGTTTGGAGATTACCAGTGTCTTTGTTTATAAGTTCCATGATGATACGTTCCATGGCCTTGCACACCAGGCTCATTAGGATAATGGGGTGGTAGTTCCCGGTGTCCGTGGTGGCTCCTCTTTTGTGGAGTGGGATAACCATCGCTGTGCGCCACTCAGTGGGCACAAAGCCTGAGGTGAGGCTATGATTGAACATGGTGCTTAGGTGGGGTGCCAGTTCATTCTGTAGTTCATGTAGAATGCAGCCTGGGATGTTGTCTGATCCCATGGATGCTGTGTTCTTGGCTTTGGAGAGTGTTTTTTTTTACCTGTGCAGCCATGATTACAGGAACTTTGCATTCTTCTGGTATAGAGATGGGCCCTTTAGGGGGTGTGGGGGGGGAGTTAGAGTTAGCACTGAACCTATCTGCCAGAATGTTGGCAGTATCAGTTGGTTCTGTATATTTAGTGCCATTGTGCTGAAACTCAGAGCAGATCTAAGTGTTGCCATTGAGATTCTTGACATAGCTATAGAATGCTTTGTGGATGTCTTTAGAATCATTGGCAATTTTGTTGTTTTCATAACTAGCTTTGGAGGATTTTATGAGGGATCTCAGCCTCTTACTGAGGCTGACCAGGGAGTTCTTCCAGTCATGGGATTTTACTCTTTTTTGCAACAGTTTCTTTCTCCTGTTGTAGAGTTTGTTTATAGCAGGGGACCACCAGATTGGCTTCCTTTTTTTGGAGGATAGCATCTTGGTTCTGTTAGGGATAGCACGATCCATGCACTCGTGTAAGTGCTTATAAAGTGCAATTGTGTAGGATTCAGCAGTCGTACCTCTATTGTCCATCTGCATGGGTGTCGTGAAGTTTGCCACTTCTGTCTTAAGAAGTGTGAAGTTGGCTTTGGAGAAATATTTTACAGTGGTTTCCCTAATGGGGGGTGTGGCTGGGATGTGGATGTCTAGGCTGATTAGCTTGTGGTCAGATCTGACAAATGAGGAATTGACCTCTGGCGTGGAACACGGTTGCCCATGTTGGTAATGACCAGGTCTAGGATATTGCTGCCCCTGGTGGGGGTGTGGATAAGTTGATCCAAGGCACTGGAATTTATGAATTCCAGAAAATGTTGAGCAAAAGTGTTGGTACATGAGTAGTTTTCCCAGTTAATGGTGGGGTAGTTGAAATCGCCCATTATTAGGATGTTGTGTTGTACCCTAATATTTTACAGTGTATCAAGAAATGAGGAGTGGGAATCCTGGGGCATGGTGGGGATCTGTAGCAAGTTACAATTTAGATTGCGGTCTTGCCCAGAGTTAGTTGCACTTGAATAACCTCGGATGCATTATGCTGAGCAACTAGCCTGGAGGTGTGGATATCCTTAACGAATATGGACAATCCTCCACCTTTAGTGTTTTGGTCCAGGTTAGGTGGCCAAAAGGTGTGGTATGAATTGTAGCCTGGTAATGCAGGGGTGCTCTCTGGAGCCTTGAACCAGGTCTCTGTCACTGCACAGATGTCGATGTTCGCCATTTTAAGGAGTGCCTCGAGTGAATGCATTTTGAGGTGTAGACTTCTAGCATTGAGTAGCATTACCCTCAGATTTTGTGTGCTTGTATCTGTTATGGTGGTGAATTTCTCATTTGAACCTTGCCAAAAAAAGCCACTATAGAGGTGGCAAGAGCCTTAGCCAGTATCCAGAATCCCAAGGGTGACAGGTGCCATCTCTGGCAAAGCATCATGGTCTGTCGATCATGATAAAATACAGTTAAAGTCTCCAGCTATCACAATTCCTTTTGAATGTAATATCATAATATCTAGATACTTCTTAGCTGTTTTAGATCCAATTCCAGGAATCCAATAAGTATTTATGAGAGTGCAATGTTTTTTATCTATTTCTATTACCATCAATCATGGCATACCATTCTTGTCAGAGTAAATGTCAACTATTTTAGATGAACCTAGTGATGTTCTTCATCTTACATTGCTGCAGTCCTTACATATGGGTAGTCCGCTGTCCTCGGTCGGCCCGAATACCAAAGTATTAGGCTGACGTCGGTCATGGGCGCTCAAATCTGACATCAGAGCGTCAGGGTATAAAAGCGCATGACCGACGTCATATCCTCAGTCTTTTTTGCCGCATGGTCCGATGCAGAAGCAGCGTTGCAAGTGCCGTTCGGCGTTCTGAAATTTTCGTATTCTGAGTTTCAGACCGAAACCAAGTTGGGCTAAGTACTCCGTTGGGGAATATTTTTGTTTTTTCTTGCCTCAGTTAATTCCGGATGTCAGAAAAAGTGAATAATTGTATTTCTTGTGGGAAACAGATACCGCATAGAGATTATCACTCTCTTTGCATTCCTTGTTTGGGACCGGACCACGACGTAGTCGGGTGTCGGTTTTGTGCTAGGTTTAATAAGCGCACTATAAAAAGAAGGTTAGATTGTGCTAGGTTAGTCTTTGGTAAGCGGTGTAATTATAATATGCCGTCGGATCCTCCGATGCCCACTTCCACGAAGAAGCGCAAAGACAAATCCTTGAAACCTAGACAGGTTGATTCGTCTGTTTCGGACGCCGGTCCTGCAGAAACTACAGTGGAGCAGGTGGATCCGGCTGAAGTTTCTGTTGAGTCTCAGGGGGAAACTTTGATTTTGCAGGATGTGGCCTCACAGGAGTCAGGTCAAGCTGAAGGGGCCTCTCAGGTTACTGTTCTCCCTTCTATGCCTAAGGTGGTTAGGCCCTCTGCTACTATTTCTAAGGCTTCTTATAAGGGCAGGTCTGTTTTGCCTTCCTCTGGTGTTCCTCCAGGTACTTCAGGGTCTGTGCCTAAAAAGCACATGCTTAAAATGGCAGAAGATTTGATTACTTTAATTAGAGGTTCTATGCCCCCTCCTGATAAGAGGCCCAGGGTGGAGCCAGAGTTGGAAAGTTTGGATCAGGCCTCAGAGGACTCAGACTCTTCTGCTGAAGATATTCAAGATTTTCTCCCTTATTCGGATTCTGATGCAGAGGATTCCACTCCTTCTGCTTCTCCTCCAGAGGATTTTTCATTTTCAGAAACTCTGCATTCCATGAGGGAGCATTTTAAGTGGGAAGGACAGGATTTCTCTGATTCACGAAAGAGGCTTAGGGAATTCTTGTTTTTACCACAGCATAGACCCTTGGCTATACCTCCTGTTTTGGATGTTGTTCAAGATGTTTTCTCGAGGCTTCCCTTAATCCAGATTCTTTGCCTCCTCGCCAGTTAAACCGGACAGGTATTACAGAGTGCCTGAGGCTCATAAATATCTGTATAAGAGTCCTAGGGCGGACCCAGAAACTATTAGTCAGGGGCCTAAGGGTGTTAGAGCTTCTGTTGTAAAGAATCCGGTTCCTCTAGATAAGGAAGCTAGAGCTTTGGATAGATGGGGTAAGAAGGTGTATACCTCTTCTACTTTAGCAATGAGGGCTTTAAATTGCCAGTTTCATATGTTGAAATATCAGAATTTCCTCCTTTCTCAGCTAAAATCTAAAGTGGATGCTTTGGCAGAGGGCATAGAGTGTAAAGAATTGCAGGATTTAGTACATGTCTCTGAACAGGTGGGTAAGCATTCTTTGCAGTGTGGTTTTGATGCTGTACAGGCCTCTTCTAGGGTGGCTGCCACTGGTTCAGTTCTTCGTAGGCACGCCTGGCTTAAGGATCAGAATTTGTCCGAGCATGTTAAGACTAGAATTCTGGATGCCCCTTTACAGTCTGAAGTTTTGTTTGGTCCCCCTGTGGAGTCGGTTTTGAAGAAAATGGAAGACAAAGCTAAGTCCATGCAGACTGTTAAAGATTTTTTGCAGGTGCAACCTCCAAAGTTTAGTAGAAATTGGCCTACTAAGGGGTGGACCTACCCTTCTTCTGATTCTCAGTCTAGGGGTAGATCTAGACGTGGCAGGGGCAGAGCTCACAGTACATTCAGGCCTAGAACTTGGAGTTCCCCTGCACAATCTGCAGGTGAAGGCAGGGGCCAGTCCTTTCGTAAACAGGCCCAATGACCTGCATTTTCAGCTGCCAGATTCTTCTTCCTGGCAGCTCCTTTGGGAGGAAAGTTAGCACTCTTCAAGCAAAACTGGCTTTTAGTCACCCAGGACAAATGGGTATTGGACATTATAAACCGAGGCTACAAGTTCTATTTCCATACATTGCCTCCTTTCAAAGGCATGCCAGACGTTCCTCCTCGGCAAAGGATAGAGGCTCACAAGCAGATTTCTTTACTTCTTCAAATGGGAGCTATACAGCCAGTTCCTCTGTCAGAAGTGGGACTAGGATTTTATTCTTGCCTGTTTCTAGTACCAAAGAAAGGGAACACGTGGAGACCAATTTTGGATTTATCTATCCTCAACACTTATCTGGACATTCCAAAGTTCAAAATGCTAATGTTACAACAGCTTTTACCTCTGTTGGGAAAAGATCACTGGATGGTAACTCTGGATCTCAAAGAGGCTTATCTTCATGTTCCTATCAGGCCCAGTTGCAGGAGGTACCTGCGTTTTCGGGCTGGAAATTTACATTATCAGTTCTCTGCATTGCCCTTTGGCTTATCTACTGCGCCCAGAGTGTTCACAAAGGTTCTGGCTCCAGTGATAGCCTTTTTCAGGTTAAGAGGAATACAGATTTATCCTTATTTGGACGATTGCCTGATTATTGCACAACACAAAGGCGAACTTCTGCATCATCTACAGTATGTGATGGTAGTGTTAAGATGCCTAGGGTATTCTGTGAACGAAACAAAGTCCAGTCTAGTACCCTCTCAGGACATGTGCTTTCTGGGTGTGAGACTGAATACAGCTTCCCAGATGGCCTTTTGACCCCGGACAAACAAAGAAGCCTTTCTCTTTATTTCCATCATTTGTCTCTACAGTCCAGGCTGACTGCAAGGACAGTCCTTCAAGCCTTGGGGTTCATGGCATCTTGTATTCTGGTGCTTCCCAATGCCAAACTGCATATGAGGAAGCTTCAATGGTATCTCAAAATGTATGGACACAACACTGCCAAGATCTAGACACTGTCATTCAGATAATACCTTGCATTCAGAAAGAATTTTTGTGGTGGGCTCAGGAATGTCACCTAAACAAGGGACTCTCTGTGACCTGACCAGAGGCGAGTCAGATTCTAACGACAGATGCCTCGGACAAGGCTTGGGGAGCACACCTCAATGGAAAATGGGTGCAAGACACGTGGCCTGTCAGACTTCAACATTTGCATATCAACTTGAAGGAGATGTTAGCAGTCCAATTTGCATTGATGGCTTTCAAGGATTTACTTCACCCAGGACAGGTGTTGATTCAAACAGACAACACTACTGTCATGTGGTACATCAACAAGCAAGGGGAACCCATTCTTACCCTCTTTGCAGGCAAGCGATGATTTTGTGGGAGACTGCTCTCAGTTTACACCTCAATCTTCAGGCAAGGTTTCTACCAGGAGCACAGAACTCCTTAGCGGATGTGTTGAGCAGACAAATTGTGGATCCTCACGAGTGGAAACTGGATCCTCATGTGTTTCAAAGTTGACAGTGTTTTGGGGACTCCAGACATAGATCTGTTCGCTTCTCCACTAAATTACCAGTTGCCAAAGTTTTGCACAAAAATGTTTCATCACACAGCTTGGAAGGTGGATGCTCTATCATTCAGTTGGAGCAATCTTCATGTCTATGCCTTTCCACCTCTGCCTCTCATTCCCAAGGTTCTCCTGAAGGCCAGAATAGACAAGCCATCCATGATTCTGATAGCGCCGGATTGGCCTCGACAGCACTGGTACCCACTACTGAGGAGTTTGGTACGGAGCCTCCATGGCCTCTGCCTTTGATTCCGCATCTTTGTCTCAGGAGGGCAATCACTTCCTCAATGTCAAGATTCAGTCTCTGCATCTCACAGCCTGGCATATTCTGTTTTAGGCCCTGGAGGGTCTCAGCTTCCACAACAAGTTTTGAATGTTATTTTGGAGGCCAGAAGGCCTAGTACAAGGAAAGTTTACGCTGATAAATGGAGGAGATTTTTCTTTGGAGCAAAGCGAAGGACTTTGATGTTTCCAAGCCTGATTTAAGTGTTTCTCTTCAATATCTTACTGAGTTATTGGACAAGGGTTTGTCTTTCTCCTCGATAAAGGTTCATGCTGCAGCCATTTCTGCTCACTATGACTGTGACCCTCCTTTATTTTCCCATCCTTTGTTTAAGCAATTTCTTAGAGGGGCAAAGAACATAAGACCCCCACGTAGAGCTCCTACTCCTGCTTGGGATCTCAATTTTGTGTTGGAAAAGCTTACTCTACAACCTTTTGAGCCTGCAGCTACTGCCGAGTTAAAGTATTTATCATGGAAGACTGCTTTTTTGTTGGCCATTACCTCTGCAAGAAGGGTCTCTGAATTACAGGCCCTTATGGCAGTGGAACCTTTCCTGATTTTTCATAAGGATAGGGTATCTTTGCGTACTAATCCTTCCTTTATGCCTAAAGTGGTTTCTAGTGTGGCCTTGAACCAAACTATTCATTTGCCTACTTTTTATGCAAACCCCCAAAATAAAGGGAGAAGATTTTGCATACTTTGGATATTCACAGGCAGTTACGTTATTATTTGAGCAGAACCAAGGGGTTCAGGCAGTCTCAGCAGTTGTTTGTTTCTTTTGCTTTGGGTTCTCAGGGAAAACCTGTTTTCAAAACAAACTATTTCTAAATGGATTGGGTTTTGTATTTCTTTCTGTTATTCCCATCATGGTAAGGAGATTCCGGCTGGAATCAGACCTCATTCCACTAGAGCTACTGCCACTTCTACTGCCTTTCTAAGGGGGGTAGCTACAAAAGATATTTTGGAAGCAGCCACTTGGAGTTCAGTACATACTTTTTCCAAGCATTACCACCTTCCTCTTTATTCTAAGTCTAGGGCTGGATTTGCCACTGCAATATTACAGGGCATTTTAGCAGCCCCTAATGCTTTATGATTTTGCCATCCTCCCTTTACCTCTGCTTTGGGATTCTACCCATATGTAAGGACTGCAGCAATGTGAGATGAAGAACATAGTACAGTTTTGTACCTACCATAAATGTAGATGTTCGAAGATCCACATTGCTGCAGTCCAATTTACCCTCCCTCCTTCCCCTTTGTAGTTTAGCATGGTTATATGGTTTGGGTGATGGTTGTTGTTGGGCATGTTTTTGGGAGGTATCCTGTTTTTGGGCTGTGGCCTTTCTTTTTAGGGCCTTCTGACATCTGGGGCAAGAAAAGACTGAGGATATGACGTCGGTCATGCGCTTTTATACCCTGACGCTCTGATGTCAGATTTGAGCGCCCATGACCTACGTCAGCCTAATACTTTGGTATTCGGGCCGACCGAGGACAGCGGACTACCCATATGTAAGGACTGCAGCAATGTGGATCTTCGAACATCTACATTTATGGTAGGTACAAAACTGTACTTTTTCTTCCACAGGATGAGAATACTTTTCAAACTAAAATGAGAGCTTACTAGAATTTATTTGCAACCTGTCTAAATCTTCAGTCAAGAGATATGTTTCTTGCAAGAAGACAATTTCTGTTTTATGTAACGTTAAATACTTATTTAAACAGTTTCTTTTTAAAGGGATATTCAACCCATTAACATTTAGTGAAATACATTTATATCCTGGCATCTTTGAGAACAAATGGTTTAAAAACTAATGAACAATGGTTTAGTACAATGAATACAGATCTAACATATGTACAACTTAAGGACAAACATTCTAAAACTAGTATTAAAAAATCTAAGTTAAAAACATTTTTATCCTCTAACATGGAATAAAAAATGTGTGGTTTGATGAAATTTTCATACAAACCACATGCTAACAACCCCGTTAGCTCTACCTCATCACAAATCTTTGCTACTGCTATAGAGATATAATAAAACAACATGAGTAAAATAGAATACACTCTAACTATAAGAACTGTGCTTCTAACAGACATAACAGAGAACTAAACAATTAGCTTAATCTTATAAAATCACATTTGAGATAGGAAGCCACTTTACATTTCTTTGTAAGTGTGTTCGTATTACTTATTTACTAATGTGTTATTCATTACTTTCTTAAAACACGATTCCCCTAATTCTAGAACTTTTAAATATCCTATCCACAAAATAACTAATAACTATATACATAGTATACTACACTGACTATTATAATTTATTGCTCAACTGTTATTTAGGGTATGTGGGATAACCTTTTACTTAAGCAATCTTGTATATGTTCATGTCAGTGTTATCAAGCATACCAATATAAAGTATCTTTAAAATAAATGTAATCTTTATTAATGACAATGATAACCGGGTATACCAGAATTAAACTATGAGATAAACTTAATTACCTGTACTTACATTTATGTATGTTGTCAGTAGATTAAAATGTTATTTATTTTTATGCAAGCTATATTTATTTATTTATTTAAGTTTGATGACCGGGGAAGTCCACTGGGCCATAAAGAGCCCCTTTTCAGTGGAGGCCCGGGGAGAAGAGCTCCAAGATATTACAAGTTACATGTTACAAAGAATAACAAGAATTATACAGAAATTTAAACATTTACAGGAGAATAATACAATTGTAATAAGCAATTAGAGAGTTAACATATTTAAAACGTAAGATTACTAGACCTCTGCAGGTTAGGTAAGCTCAACATTTACAGAAGAGATTATGTCAATAAGCTTTTAGAGTTAACATTTAAACAATAGCTACTATTCATTTGTGATTAGATGCACCATTTTGCATGGAAGAAGTACCAGGCTATTTGTTACTGAAAGTATAGTACATTAGATAACAGAGAGAGTTTCAGTCCCAGGTAGGGGTTGAGATTATTTTAGGTTGAGATGGGGCAATAGAAATGGTAATTGGTGAAGATTTCATTGCAGGGTAGAAAGGGAGGGGTTGAGAGGGGTTTATGTTGGAGCGTGGCATGGGCATTCCCATTTAGTTATTAGATGAGAGAATAGCTGAAATTTGAAATTAGTATGGTTTGGTAGGTTGTGAGGGGGGAGAGAGTTCCACTGTTTAGCTAAGGAGTAGGACATTAGTAGATGGCCAGGAGGTCAGGCTGGTTTGTGAACCTGAAGTAGATTTTGGTTTGTGGATCTGAGAGGGTGGTTGGGTATATAGGGTTTTAAGGATGTAGCAAGTGATGGGCAGTTTGCAAGTTTAAAGATGAGCTTGTGGGCAATGGAGAGTTGTAGGTAACTAAGGTAGCTAGCTGGGTAGTTCAAGACACTTGAGGGTGAGGAGTGAGTGGCAGTGGTGGGATGAGTATTTTGAGTTGGTTGCAAATTTGCAGATCTTGTGGTAGCAGGATTCACATTTGGAACATAAGCCAAGGTGGAGATTGGTAAACAGAGAGGCACCATACATAAGGGAGGGGAGCAGGAAGGTGGATGCCAGGGTTTAATGGGTAGTGGGGCTGAGGAAGCAGTTGTGTCTGTAGAGGAGGCCAATCTTTTGGTGGGTGTTTTTGATTGCGGAGTGGATGTGGGTATCAGATTTTAGTTCTTCGTCTATGATGATGCCGAGAAGATTTGTGGTGGGAAAAATTTCAAGGAGGGTATTGTTCTGGCTGTGTATGGTGAATGAGGTTTTGTTAATAATGGAGTTTTTGGAAGGGAAAATATCATTAGTTTGGTTTTATTGGCATTGAGAGCCAAGTGGTTGGACTGCATCCAGGATTCTGTTGTGGAGAAGGCTAATTGTTTTTTTTCCAGGAGCTCAGAGGGAGAGAAGGCTGTACAGATGATTGTCAAGTCATCTGCATTTTGGATGACAGTTGATTCTGGGATGGAGTGGTGAGAGTTGTTAATGAATAGGTTAAAGAGTAGAGGCCCAAGAATGGAGCCTTGAGGGATGCCTGTGGATGTAGGTAGGAAGGTGGAGGTTGACATTTTCCATGGGACAGCTTATTGGTGGTTGGACAGGTAGCTGGAAAACCAGGCTAAGGTGGTGGGGGAGAGATGTAGGGTGAAGAGTTTGGATATGAGTAGGGTGTGGGAGATGGTGTCAAACGCCTTTGTCAGATCTACGAATAGTGTAGATACAAATTTGCCTGAGTCACGCTCATGGCTGATGGTTTCCAGAAAGGAAAGAACGGCAGTCATGGTGCAGTGGCCAGGGCGGAAACCATGTTGGATAGGGGATAGGAGGTTGTTTTGGGTTAGGTGTGTCATAAGTTGAGATTGGATGTTTTTCTCTAGAATTTTAGAAAGAGGGGAAAGGATAACAATAGGTTGGTGGTGTCAGTATTTTTGCCACCTTTGTGGAGGGGGATGATGTAAGCATGGCACCAGATAGAGGGGACATATGATTCTTGTATGGATAGATTTATGAGAATTGAGATAGGATAGGCGATGCTATCTGCAGATTGATTGATAAAGGTAGGTGGGAGATTGTTAGGTGCATTGCAACAGGGTTTGAGTTTGAGGAGAAGTCTTTTTATTGTGCTTGTGGGAATGGGAGTAAGGCAGAAAGGTGTGGAGGGGGGTAGGTGATTTGGGTGGAGGTTGTGGTGCGAGGGGCTGGGGCTGGAGGAGGGGGGTGGGAAGGAAGAGGATAGTTTGGCTATGATGTCTATGAAGAATGAGTTGAACTGGGTGGCTGTGTCTAGGTTGGAGAAGGTGGGATTAGGGCAGGGGGTTTCTTTACTACCAGGGTGCAGAGCGGATGCTATAGAGCCCCAGACTTTTTTGGGATTTGTTGAGTGCAAGGACTGAAGTTTGGAGTAGTGGGCTTTGCGGTCTTTTGTTATAAGCTTTTTTGTGTAGTTTTGTAGTTCCGTAAATTCTAGGAGGGTGTTGGGGTTTTTATGTTTTTTTTATAATGTTTTCATTTTTTGTTCCTATGTTTCATGGTTAGTTTAGTTTCTTTTGATAACCACGGGCAGGGATTGGCTTTGATATGTTTTGTTCTGGGGGGATTGCTGGTTGAGGAGGGTCAGAAATGAGTGGTTAAAATAGGACATGGCATCATCTAGTGGAAGGGTTTTTAGTGGGGACCAGTCAGTGCTTTAGGCATTCTGAGAAAGTTTGAGGGTTGAAAGTGGAGATTTGCGGGTTTGAATGTAATGGTGTTGTTTTTGTAGAGGAGATGGAAGCCAGTCTGCGAAGGCAGGTAAGTGATCACTGAGAGATTCTGGTATAATTCCTGCCGTGGTGATAAGATTTGGGTGAGTTGTTAGGATCCAGTCAATGATGGTTCCAGAGGTACCATCTTTATTTGGTCTGGCTGGTGAATGAATTAGTTGGGAGAAATAGTGTGGGATGGGGCAGCAGAGTTTAAAGTGATCCATTTGATGTTGGTGTCACCAAGGATGTATGTTTCATTTTTTATGTGAGATGAAAACTTGGATAGGATGTTCTCAAGTGTTTTGATGTTATCACCAGGGGGGATATAGAGGGCAGTGATATAAATGGATTTGTGGTTGTTTATTTTTAGAAAGCCGATTGTAATTTCAGTATTGGCAAATGTTGTTATTTTATTGGTGTAGGGAGTTATGGTATGGGATGAGGGGTAGATTATAGCTACTCCACCTCCTTTTTTGTGAGCTCTGTCATTGTGAATGATTTGATAACCAGGAGGTAAGATTTTGTTATCTTTTATGTAGGATTTGAGCCAGGTTTCAGAAATGGCAGTTATGTCAGGATGGTTATGGGAGAGCCAAGCATGAAGGTTAGGGATTTTGTTTCTAAGGCTTTGTGTATTAAGTGCAGTGAGGTGATTGGACTTAGATCTAGTGGGTTTGGTGGAAGGTTTGGTTCCATTTGTGATAGAGGTAGGTCCGGGGCTAGGGTGTATATTGCTGGCAAGGGAGAGATGGGAATGGTGGAGGAGAAGAGTGAGGAAATGTAGTGGGGATGGGTAGAAAGGGTTGTGTGAGACTAGTGATTTTTTGGTATGAAATATAAGTGATGAGTGGAGGGGGGCTGGGGAGGGGAGTAGTTTAGATTTAAATAGGTATGTTGGGTTGGAGGTGAACAGTTCATGTGAGATGGATGAGTAAGAGGGGGAGTGAGAAGGATAGTCTGATGCAGTGGAGTGTGCGAGAATGGTATGGTAAGGGTTTGGAAATTGTGTGAGATAGGTAAGACAGGAGAGAGAGAGTATAGGGTAAATGGAGTAATAGTGAGAGTAGATAAGTAGAGCATAGTAGGAGGGGTTGTAGTGTGTGTGGAGAGTGTGAAGTTTATAAGTGGGTGGGGTTTGGTGCGGTTAATTGTGATTGGGATGGAGTGGGGTGGGGAGGAGTTAGGGGTTGTATAAATGTCCAGATAGTGGGAGCAGGTGGAATTTGGGGGCAGGGTAGAGTGAGCCCGCAGGGCGAATGGAGCAGGTAGAACTAAGAAGGAGTGATTGTCCAGAGAAAAATAATCAGTCACTTGGACTCTGAAGCAGGGCTAGGGGCTATAACCAGAGATTAAGGTTTTATTATATTTTCATTGGTATGGTTAGGTACTGCACTGTAGGAATCAGGGAAACCCATGAATTTAGTGGGTATTCCATGGATTGCCTACAGTGAGGCAGAGAGAAAATTAAATTAAATCTATACTAGTGGGTCAAGGTAGAGTTATAATGTAGGTCCATAAGCAATGGGTGTATGCTGCCACCTAGTGGCAAGAAGGAGATGCCAACTGAAATAGTGCATTAGTTAATGGTTTATTAACATTATTTTAAATGTTTTACAGAAATGGTCAGGGGAGAAGTTTGTAATATTTGGAAATGGGGATAATTAGGAGCGGACTGCAGTAGGCTGCTATCGCGCATGCTGAAGGTGGAATTGCTGCTCTAGTTTGTCAGCTAGATATAATTTACTGGTTAGAGCTACATACACTGAGGCTTCTTTAAGAAGTCACACTTGGTAGCGTTGCTGGAGCGTGGGAAGCTGACAATCCAGGATGTCTTCACTGGGAAGGGAGGTATCCCTTGTATTACTTTGAGTAGAGGGAGTACCCGAGGTAGCAAGCTGTAAAAGAGAGAGAGAGAGAAAGTGTTCAGTAATTAAAGGGCAAGAACAGGGGAGGATCAGGTAGTAGGATAGGGCAGAATTAGGGAAGTTCAAAGTGGAGTCGATTGTACAAGAGTATACTGTAGGTAGAGGAGGAGAAAAAAATAAGAAATGAGTGTAGGCAGAGGGAGAAATTAGAGGCAGAGAGGACAGGAGATATGGAGGCAGACCAACAATATGTTTAGGATGATAGATTCTTAAAAAATTTCCACTTTTAGGCCCAGGAGTTCAACATTGCAAACAAGAATTGAGAGGGCAGAGCTACAAGCTATATTGACTACAATCACAGAAGAAAAACAATGCTCATTACAGCAGCACATGTGATATCAGCATAGCATTCATGTTAGGCAAAAAATGCAGTGACTGAAAAGCTAGAGATAATTCACTGTTTCAATTTGACATCAGCAGCAATACAGTTTTATGCGGCATGTAGGATAAGTATACGAACAAGTAATTAGCTCATTTTAGCAGCGTATGACTATAAATGCAGTGCCTCATTCAAAAAAAACAGACACTTCTAAGCGTAATTGAGTTGACTACTACCAAGGGATTTCAGGTTTATGTGTGCACTCTCCTTTCAGTGCCACACTATCATAAAGAACTGTACATTTCACTCTAAAGAGCTGCCTGACACATACACACCCATGGCTAGTAGTCATCATGACATAATATAGGATAGGCTTATGAGGTGTCTGTTACAAACTGAAATGTTGTTTACTTAAAAAAAAAAAAAGCACCTGTTAAGTTTATTTTCATTCAAACAACATACTAACAGCTTATAACTTTAATATCCTATACAAAAGAAGTCATGCAGCACTTTATTTTTTACAGATGTTTTAAAACTCAATAAAGTTGCTGTTTAAAATGAGGATGGGGACACTCTATGTATTCAATGCTTTAAACTTTTCTTTTTTAATAAAATAAATAAAACTTTCTGTAACTTAAAATGTATGCTGACCTTATAAATGGAACTTTCACTTAACTCCTTTAGAGCAGCATTATATGGTTTATAAAGGTTGCTTTTGAGTAACCCATCTTCAGAGATCATTTTCCTTGGGTATCATGGTCCCCCCCAGTCATGCAGCTGAGTATAAAATTAAAAAGCATGTTTTAACTTACAAAATAATTTTTACTCTCAATTAATGTAAAGAAGTCTTCAGACTTTCCAATAATGTCTGTTTTAATGTTCCATTCAAAAGTTCCATTCATTTCCTGTTTCTGGTGGGGTTAGAGGTCAGGTAGCACTTCCTTTCTCATGAGCTGTTCAAAATGAAACCAGGCTGGTGTGGAGATTCAAATAAGCTTGGGTCATTAAGAAAAATACTTTTGAAGCATTTTTAGACTTTCAGAAGGGAAAATGAGGTAAAAAAAAAGATAATAAAAGTAAAAAGGGCTCACAATCGCACAGTCTATGTAAAAAAGGACACTTTAACATTTTTAGTGAAGAAATAAAAGCATTCAAATAAGCCCTATTTAAAGTACAATTCATTAAGTATATGTTATTTACGAATTTCCCCAACATTTAGTAAGACTGCTGTTGATTATTTAAATGTTTAAGTTTAACAGATAACCATTTTAGTACATTGTTTTAAATAAAATTTTCACTCTATATCAAACCCAGATTAATTATCATTACTTATATGTCTTCTTATTGATATTTCAATAAAATTAACTATAAAAATTTTAATCAGTTGTTTAAACTCAAATTATATATTTCAGATTGCCAATTATTAATATAACTATTACTTATACTTTTACCCCATCTAGTGGAGAATCAGATGTATTTTAGTAAGCAGGAAATTATTGCTTACCGAAACTATATTTTAATATGAAAAAATGAAAAGAGGAAATGTTTTATCTTTTGATGTAACCCATTCAGAAATGCTTCAAAAAACAAGTTATTATAAAACCATGCATTGTACAACAACTTGTAGTATTTTCATCTGTCCCCGAGTTTTTATTCTTGTCTTTTACTGTTCATTCATTTCTTGTAGCATGTCTTTTCAGAGATGAGGTCCACTCCATTTATTCAGTGGGATTAAGCAAGTTGTTTTTCTGTATGAAAGAAACAGCATCTTCATAAGTTTCAAATGTTTTTCTTCCTTCTGGCAAAAAAAGTCTTAATTTTGTTGGGTAAACTAGACATGTTTTTATTTCAGATTTCTTCAGACTTTTCAGCAAGGGAATACAAGTTAAGAAGAAAAGTCATTGTCAAAATTGATAAGGTTATCACCTATTTTGATGGGTGATGCAGACCAGGCAGTTTTAAGAACAAAGTATTTATCCTGACTGAAAATTAATTTCACTATTATGGATCTTGGATTTGAAGTTTTTTTTTTTGTTTGAATTTGTTGTTGATAGGGATCTGTGTGCCCTCTCTATACTATATGATAGGGCTTCAAGGAGGTTTAAAGTTTTTGGAATCCAAGTAGTTAAAAAGTTTACCATATTTTCTTCCTCTTGCTTCTCAGGTACTCCATCAATCCTGATATCATTTCTTCTTGCCATATTTTTAAGATCATCTATCTTCTCCAGGAACATGTTATTTTGTTTTAAAATGAATTCAGTGCTGTTTTCTTCTTGACTTAGTCTACCATCTAAATCAGTGAGTGAGCCTTCCATGCCAGATATTTGACATCTTTGCTGTTTAACTACTTCATTTATTAATTCTGTCTGCTTTTTTACAGTTTTCTTTGATTGTGTTTACCTTAAGAGTCTAGTTTATCCAATTTTAATGATAATTCCTGAATACTATTGATGATAGATTGCAGCTCATTCTTCATAGTGACTTCTTGAAGTGTTGCCTTAGAGTGACTCATTCTCATCTGATATTTTCAAGCTGAAGTTTTGTCAGGAAAATTTTTAATAGGAGTGGATTTTTTTCACCAAACAGTCCTAAAATAGTTTCTAATTCTTTATTTCACATTTTTTAGAAGATTTTTTGGTGAAATTAAAAACTTAAATCCTGCCAAAAATGTATAGGAGAAGCAGAGCAAAATTCTTGTGCTGTTAACTGCTTGCCATCTTGGCCGCACCCCGCAGTAATCTTAGTGAATGTGACACCTCTTCTTCTTGTGATGATGTGGGGCCTGGTTTGTTTACATTGTCGTATTGTTCTTTGTGTATATGCAATGTGCTATGTGATCCAGGCAAAACAGTAAAGGCTATATGACATAGGCTAAGTAGAACAATTCTGCAATTTGTCCAGTTTTGCTGTACAGTTAGTATCATCCCAACATTTTGTTTATTTAGTCTTAATTTACAGTTAAATAATAGTATTGTTCTAAACAAGTAAATCATAGAAATGATTTCTGTTTTGTTTATATGATTCTTGCTAAACTAGCTTGGCTTCTTCAGAGATCAAATAACAGTAAGCAATCAAACAAGCTTATTTTTTTTGGTGTGTATAGAGATAGGATTAACTAGTATTGACTAATAGTACTGTTTAGGATTTATTGTTTTGCACCAATAATAATATTTGATATATGTTGAAACGTTTTAAAAATGTGTTCCCTTTTAAAAAAATCGTTTTTTAGTGACATCATTTCCTTAGAGTATTTAAGCTTGTTTGATTGCTTACTGTTATTTGATCTCTGAAGAAGCCAAGCTAGTTTAGCAAGGCGAAAACGCTTAATAATAAAATTTGCGTTCAGCTTTTACCACTGAGTACGGAGAAGTTTATTTGCTGGAGCAAGGTTCTGTGGCAGTGTTTTTTGTTTTTACAAGTTTGTCTTTTTTACGTTTTACATTGGTTTGTTGTTATGGCCACAGAGGGACCTGATAGCCCTAGCACACCAAATATTTTTTCAGTAACATCAGCCAACGGGCAAAATGACGAAAATGTGGACAAAAACTTTGAAAATATGGATCGGATGACATCCATGTTAGCGGTACTGTCAGACCAACTCGACAGACTCAATGCAAGACTGGATGCCGTTGAAAGGAAGGATGCCACTAAGAACAGTTCCGTTCCGGAACTACCATTACCATTACCATTACCATTGCCAACGTTACGTTCCAACGGAGTCTCCAATTCGATGAGTGACTCCATTCCAGCAGCACAAGCGCCTCCGACTGCGTTTAGAGAAGTAAACAATGGCAGTTCCAATTCTTTTGCAGGCGCGTGCGGGAACACATTATCAGCTGCTCCTCATGGTCAACATGCTGTGAGGGTTAACGGTCGTATTAGCGATCCTGGTTTACAAACAAATGGAGTACCTGTTGTCGCGGTGGCTTCAAATCAAGTAAGTGCCTCATTTAACATAGTGAATTGGATGTCTGATACAGGGGCATTCATTTTTGCTAACTCAGATCCGATTAATGTTAACCCCATGAATGGAGGGATTACTATCACATTATCGGATAAATTAAAACTGTTTGATGGTCATGTTCTAAAACTAAAGAAGCTGCAATTGGAATCTTCTTATTTCAAACAATGTATACAGGAAGGCCTTATACCAAAGGGCCTACGTAATTCCTTTGCACCTTCAGGGCTAATCAACAAAGTTCCGTTTTTTAATGATCTGAAAGAATTATTTCAGACACAGGGGATTCAATTACTTAACCTTATCATTAAGCACTACGAGCAACAGGTGGGGCAACTACTATTGGATATAGAAGTGCTTGATAAACAGTTAAAAGATGATTTAAATTTTCCAGCGTTCAAAATTGATTATGAACGGACTTTAACAAGCATAGAGGCAATGCTTGTTAAACTCAAACAAAATAAGGTCAAGAAGCTTGCCAGGGACAGACAGGCTTATCAATCTGATATGGCCTATCCTAAACTCAACTTTTCAGAACGAGAAGGTCGAGTAACGGCTGGGCTGGACCCCAGCAATGACTTGGAGGTTAATAATTCAACAGAGGTTAATATTAACGATGATGTACCTGATCAGGGAGAATACACTACAGTGACTGGCCCAAGACGTAGTAACAGAATAAAGAATTATTATGCAAATAACAAAAGAAGTAACACTAACTGGCATAATAATAATAATAATTTTTTAGAACAACGGAATCCGCGTCAACGTTCCAACAGGAGATTGAACTAGAACTTGACAGTCCTCCTGTTATAACTTTGAATGAACAGTTATCAATGGGAAATTTAATGGAGGACAATGAGAGGGGTTCACTTTCTAGGCCTGGAGGTCTTGACATTCTGACAAATTCAACAGGAGACTTTAAAATTTATAATTTTACGGACTGTAAATTTGAAAAGGAACTGATTGAATTGTTAGCATATGGTTATACTTTTGTCCCTAGCAGATCCGGAGACGTATCTACAGAGTTAATTAATTTGAAATGTTTTATTAGGAAGCTGAATCTGAAATTATTTTTTAATGAAGAAATTAATGACTCCAGTAATTGGTCACTTTTAAAACCCCCTAGTGTGTTTAATCCACCACTCCATCCTGCACTTCTGGTTTTTGAGCAAGCATGTGAGGTTGATTTGAGACATTTATTTGCTAACAACTTTAAGACTAGGTTTAAATTTGAATTTAATATCACTAGAGCTCAAACAGATATGTTACGCAATCTTTGCAATAAATCTATAAGATTGCTTAAACCAGATAAAGGGGGAGGTCTTGTTGTATTTGATGATAGCACTTATAAAGAAAAGATGTTTGAAATTTTGGAATCAGTGGCATATGCCGAAGCATCCCTAAATGAAGTTCATTGCACATACAACAGAATAAGGGGATATTACCGTGACTTGTTTCTTGAAAATAAAATAAATCAGGACATATATAATTTCATTGATAGAACATTACCAAAAATACCGGTAATGTTCGGCATTCCAAAGATACATAAAGATTTGTTGAACCCCCCAATGAGAGCTTTAATAGACGGTAGGTCCTCCATTACTTATTTCTCAGCTAAATTAGTTGACAAAATGTTATCTAAATATATGGGGCATTTCCCATTGATTTGTAAGGACTCTTGGGGATTTTTAGAGGCAATTAGTGATCAACCCTTCAACAGTGAGTTAAATTTTCTCACTGTTGATGTGGTTGATTTATACACCTCCATTCCCCATAATGAAGCACTTGAATGGTTGTCTTTGTTACTATTGGAAATAGGGGCACCTAATAATGAAATAGATGTAATTATTGGAGTGCTGGATATAGTGTTGTCCTCTAACTACTTTATGTTTGATCAAAAATTCTTTTTGCAAAAAAAAGGTGTCGCTATGGGCTCCCCTTGTGGAGCAGTGGCAGCGAACCTTTTTATGAGTTATTGGGAAAAACATTTTCTTTTTGCTTCAAGTGACCTGTCTAGATTTATTAAATATTACACAAGATATCTAGATGATATCTTTATTTTATTTGAGGGAGATGAATTGACAGCTGATAATTTTGTCTCAAAAATTAACTCTACCACACAATTTTTGAAATTCACTTACACTTTTGCCGTAACAGGAATAGATTTTCTTGATGTGAAACTCGAGAAAAACCTACAAAAAGGTGTGTTTGTCTCAAGAATTTTTAGAAAGCCAACGTACTGCAATTCGTTCTTACATTTTTCTAGCCAACACCCACGAGGTCAAAAGAAGGCCATAGTTAAAGGCCAATTTGTCAGGGCAGCGAGAATGTGCAGTACGTTGGATCTTTTTTATGCTGAGTGTAGTGTTTTGACTGACATGTTTCTGAAGCGAAATTACCCTTTTAAATTTGTACAAGATATATTGGATGAAGTAGCCACAAAAAGAGAGAATGGTTTTTTTAGGGCTATTTTGTCAATAAATACAGTAGAGGTTGATTTAACAAATACCTCTCCATATGAAATGAGGTTGGATAATGAGAATAATGTGTCCTCTGAAGGAACAAGATTTGACCCGTCCCTTAGTTACATTACTACATTTAGCTTTGATTCTAGAGAGATTGTTTCAATTATTAAGAAAAATTGGGACTTTATTTTGGACAATCCCTTGTTAGTTAAAAAATTTGGTTCTTGCCCCAAATTTGTGTTTAAGAGGAACAAAAATTTGAAGGAATTATTGCAGACCAACAACTCTGATAAAAGTTTTAACAAGAAATTGGGGATGTATTTGTGTGGTTTTTGTAACAGATGTAATGTTATAAGGGTGGGACAAACTTTCACAGTAAGGGGCAGAAAATACACCATCAGAATGCCCCTTAATTGTGAAAGTAAAGCAGTTGTTTACATTGCTCTTTGTAACTGCTGTCCGTCTTTCTATATTGGAAAGACGGACTGCAGGTTACGTGACCGACTTTACGAGCATTTGTACGCCATGAGAACAAAAAATGCTAAGAATGCTCTTTCCAAGCATGTAATAGATTTTCCAGGACACAGTTTTTCCTTTATGGCAATAGATCAAATTTTTCCATCTATTAGAGGGGGTCCTTTCCCATTATTGCTGGAATTGAAAGAATTGGAATGGCAGTTTAGAACTGATGCCTTCCATGCCCCTGGTCTAAATGACAACTGCAACATTTTACCTGTTCTAAAATTAAGGAGTTACTACTCTTGACTGTCAGTGATTATGTATTATTATGCCTGGCATATTTAGTACTGTTTACTTTTCTGATGATTTTTAAAGGAATGTAGAATATTTATATATAATTTTTTCTGGAGTGTATAGAGACAAGATTAACTAGTATTGATTAGTAGTACTGTTTAGGATTTATTGGTTTGCATCAATAATAATAATATTTGATATATGTTGATATGTTTTAAAAATGTGTTCCCTTTTAAAAAAATCGTTTTTTAGTGACATCATTTCCTTAGAGTATTTAAGCTTGTTTGATTGTTTACTGTTATTTGATCTCTGAAGAAGCCAAGCTAGTTTAGCAAGGCGAAAACGCTTAATAATAAAATTTGCGTTCAGCTTTTACCACTGAGTACGGAGAAGTTTATTTGCTGGAGCAAGGTTCTGTGGCAGTGTTTTTTGTTTTTACAAGTTTGTCTTTTTTACGTTTTACATTTGTTTATATGATTCTACCAGAAGAAAACTGAAACCAGTGAACAATCTTCACAATATTAAAATAGTTCTCAGTAGCTATCTATTCAGACTGCAAGTTTGTTTTTGCAATTAAACATAGTTTATTTGTATTATGTGGCACAAATAGTAAATAATTTGTACTGTTTATGCATATTATGGAAGTAGTTTATTGAAATGCTTCTTTTTTTGTTTAGCAGTACAATAACTTACAAAAGCAACGTTTGCAAAATATCTTATAATGCTTTACTAATATAAACAGCAAATGTATTCATTTCATATATGCAAGATGAGCTTTGGCAGCCTGAGTACACAATAATATGTCAACTGTACTCATCATGTCATATTGTACACACACATACACATGCACACTCACATGTATGTATACATACGTGCACTTACATACACACACACACACACACACACACACACGCACGCGCACACGAGCACATACACACATGTGTGTGAGCAGACATATGTACCCACACGCCCACATAAGAGCTGAAACAAAGTTTATGCAGTATTAAGTCCCATCCCCCATCCCATTGATAATGCTTGCCCTAAAAGGTAGGTTACTTCTCTCTCTGCTTACTTGGTGGTCCTGTAGGGGTAACTACTTATCACTTTTTAGAGAAATGCAAGTTGTAAGTGGAAGAGATAAATTTTGGTTAGCATGAGATAAGTCACCTTGTGACATAGCAGTCAGAGTAGCCACTGACTTCCTAAAGCTCTGGCATCTAAACTTCTTGCTCTGACCATCTCTCTCTGAAGAACTCAAAGCTGCACTGTGAATGTGTTGATAAAGTGGCCAGTAACTCAACCGAACATACTTTAAGCAGATTTCAGCCAACCTGCTATGTAGCTTGTTTCACTTTAGTCCTTCAGAATGCAGATAAAATACATGAATGGTTAGGGTGGGCCTGTGAACGTCCATTGTTAGAACTGAACTAAGCAGGCAGAAATATTATTAAAAGGATGTTGTTCCAGTGTTTTCATAACCCAAGAGGATGTGTTTAGGGGAACTTATGAGCTTGCAAAGCATTGATGAGCAGTACGTGATTTATTTGAGAAATGCTGATTAAATAAGTGTGAGGGGTCCAGTGTAATGCAAAATACGACTTAACAGGCTTATCACGAATATCTGGCCTACCAAAGTTCACCAACTAAGGAGATTTAAAAATGCTGAGTTTATTTATCTTCTTAACAAAAATGTTTGCATAACACTGGAAGGAAGCTGAAAATGCATTGACTAATTATTTTTGTTAAAGAATTATGGTACATCAGTAACTCCAACCGTACTGTTACTGTACCCCAGGAAAAAAAAACATTTTATGTTTTTATGTCCACAAAGAACTGGAACATAATGATTTTTTAGCTTCGCCAAAACAGCACACACAATGGTACTCTTTGAACTATACAGCAATACAGCATATAGTTTCCCTTTTGTATGCAGAGTTTTATTATGCAGCAGTTAAGTATAGTGGACTACAATTATTTATTGTTTCTTTATCATTTTTAACAATTCCTATGCCAAGTAGGCAAAGACAAATGTACAAGTTGGAGAGATCTAATAGCATTCAAATAAAGTAAAATTCTACAGAGTTGCTGAACCTGCAGTGAAATCACAATGTATAATCACGCACAATTTGGTTACAACCATGCCTTTGGGTAGCGTACAGTGCACATGTTCGCTCAACATGGCAGTAATAATTCCTTTTGGATATCACAAAATGTTCATAGCATGTGCAGATTAATTGACTAAGTAAAGTTATCTTAGAGATGTAACACAAAGAGATGAAGGGAATTTCTCTGGTTGCTCATCACATAGAAAGTAACTGCTGCTTCTAATAGCGCTGAAATCAGATTCACCCTCGGCTGCTGGTGCTGTTTATTAGGTCCTAAGAAACAGCTCCAGAAACTGCGACAATAAAAATTGTGAAACTTAATGAAAACAAGATACTGACTAAACCATAACAATGTAAAATGAATTAGCAATGCAGAAGTCTATGGAAAGTTATACAAGAAACATTATTGGCAGATTAATGACAGTGAAATAGTTTTAATGGAAAACAATGAAGTACATTTCAGGAATGTTAATTATTATTATTGTTATTATTATTACTTTCTGTATGTCTTTTAGGTTCTTTAGTGATACAAAGAGAGTAAGAAATCGGATTGATGTCTTTTTGGCTTCAGTTGGACATTTATAAAAAATCTGGTGTTGGACTTGAAGAGCTAAGTAAGTCAATAATATTGATTATACAATTCTTCCTCTAAAACGTGCATGCTGATTGGCCAGCCCAACCAGTGTGCCCGTTGTAAATCCCTCAATATACTAACGGAAAAAGGTCCGGTCGCCCGGACTTTTTCCGTTAGTATAAAACACTGTCTCGCTATGTTAAAAGAGTTTAACATAGCAACACAGGTTTAAAAAAAGCAATGCAGATCTCCGTTGCTTTTTTTAAAGCTGTCTCGCTATGTTAAACTCCTTTAACATAGCGACAGTAAAGCAACGGAGATCTTGCGATCTCCGTTGCTTTTTTTTTAAACCTGTCTCGCTATGTTAAATGGGTTTAACATAGCGAGACAGCTTTAAAATAAGCAATGGAAATCTCCGTTGCTTATTTTAAAGCTGTCTCGCTATGTTAAACCCATTTAACATAGCGAGACAGTAAAAAGCAACGGAGATCTTGCGTTCTCCGTTGCTTTTGCCCACAGCTCAGATGTACTGCGTAGGCATGCGCAGTACATCAGAACTGCCGCGGAATACCAGACAGCTGCGGAAGGGCAGCAAAGAGGCATTATACAATGCCATTATTTAAGAAAAGTAATTATTTCTTTTCTTAAATAATGTCATTATATAATAATAACCACTTCTGGGTGGTAATGCGGGATTTAACCACGGTTGTCTTTGTTTGGTCCCTCGGGCTTCGCCCTCGGGGCCAAACCAAGCCAACCGTGGTTAAATCCCGCATTACCCACACCCAGGCGTGGGTTATTGCTATATTAAACATATTGGTAGTTGCCCTTGTCACTGTTTTGTCAGTTTTCAGGAAATCATTACTTTTAACAACTGCTAATGAATATGAATCTCCTACAGAACAGAGTATTTGTTAAAGCAATTAGGAAGGTAACCACCAACTTTAGGATAATGGAATAGGATGAAAACAGTTATTTTTGTGTGACAAAATGCTTTCTGAAACCAGTTTGCCCTGGCCTACTTAAGTCTAGCTGCATAGTTTTGACAATTTTGACGTGGAGGTCACATACAAAGATTGTTAAGGCTTAGGAAGGCTGCATTAATATTATACAAAGCATAATATATTTTATGCCTATCTCACAGTCAAAGTATTGTTCTGTCTCATAGTGAAGGAGCAAAGAAAAACGAGGTTTGAATCATTTGTGTCAGCCTTGTGCAAGGAGCCAAGTTAATAAGTCACATACAACACCTGAGGTTACAGAATGATTTTACTGAGAGATTGTTTTTATGCAGTATTCTTGCCATAAGTGTACATGTCTGTTTAAAAGGATTTTACATCTCGCATATAAGTATTTAATACCTAATTAATATTCCAAAAAAGAAGCTCACTCAAAGACCATGTTAAGGACTCAGAAACCAGTATATGAAAACTATCACAGCAGGTACAGTCCAAACTATTATCTGATGCATAGATCTCTAGTGCATCATACTCATTAGTGAGAAGTTCTGTTGTTGCATTTTCTTACACAAATGCTCTATGCCTACAATGGCAGCTGAGGGGATATGGCAATGTAATGCCAGATGTGCATCTCTGAGGATGGATCTTGGTTTTGTTTTTTACCTACTTCGTTCATGCAAAGAGCTTCTCACTAAAGACTTTCCTGCTAAAAAGCATTGTCCTTGTCACTTTACAGGAAATCAATATCTTTAACAATAGTTAGTGAATATAATTTGCTCACAGAAGATGAAGTAATTAGGAAAGGAATTTTTTTTTGTTAATTTTACATTTTTTTCACATCTAGAATTCACAATCGGTGTCACAAAAAAAGATGCTCAAATAACTACTGAAAATTTTGTCGTAGACTGTCGCCACCCTTACATTTCAAGTATGTCATACTGCTCTATATAATACAGAAAGATGATTCGGGTGTTATTGTCGCTTGTCTCTTCTTTCCCAGTCTGCTAATACTATTGCCTACATAGATCCAACAACCTCTGCATCCACCCTTAAACTTAAGCTCCAGCTCCCCTTCTTAGCTTTAGGTACTGCTTTACAATTTTATCTTCTGCACTCATGTGTGGTCCTGCCCTTTACATTTCCCTCTCATCCATCAACCCATATATGTTAATCCTATGCAGTCCTTTCTCGGTCATGTCCCTTTAGTATCTTCACCCGAGAAAGGCTAAATTCCAATGTTTAAGCTTACCTTCCTCTTGAAGACTCTACTCTGCAATCATTTTATTCAACAGTTCTCTTATCTCTCAACAAGTACTTCACATCTGCGGTAACTTGCCTCTTTTTTTCCACACTGCTATCACTCAGTGCTCATCTTCCACTTGTTTTTGTTCTTTGTTTTATTAGGGTAACGCACAATCTGTACAGTAGCTGCATGTGCTGTGGTCATACACCCCCTCTTCAGACCCAGGATAATTCCTGCATTCAGTGCACACTCTCTGTAACTCAAGTATTTTGCAACCTTTCATATCCTCCCATTTTACTCCAATTTACAGTATCTGTATTTCTCACTAAAACTCTCTCCTTTTACCATACAAAGTACAATTATAAATTTAAGAGTATTTTTGCCAGCTTTGAATATATTTGTGCATAAGATATGATTGCAAAAATTAAGATCATCATGCTGTGTGAACATTCTTCTACAAGGGATATGATGTGTTCACACAAACATACACATACACATACACACATATATACACACACTGCTATTTTGACTCAGGATAATTTCCAGGTGCATGGGATCAGGAGCAACATAAGGACCATTTCCAACCAGGAAACAAAGGACCTTCATCTTTTTATGGGATGTTGGAAGTCCTTACATTCCTTGATAAGCATGTCTATCAGTGTACAGTATTTTGTGTAATTCACTGCCTCAAGAGGCCTTGCTCATAGGGTTGAGTTATAAATATATTACTTTATGATCAAATGCTTCTGCTGCATTTCATGCAACTGAATGAACACATCATATCCCCTGCAGTTTGACATTTATATATGACAACAGTGCAGTGACATAAATAGGTCATTTGGCTAAAAGCCATCATTTAACTGACGACTTTGCCTTTGCTGCTCATGAAGGATATTATTACCATTATTATCCTGGCAGCCTGGTGGACTACATGTCTTGGCTGAAGCAAATCATGTCATCAGGCTCTATTCCTAAAGAAAGGCCTTGAAATCCATGTAATTCAGACTCCTTATTTTTATGACATTGTCAGTTTTAATCATACCTCTCAAATTCCCAGTATAAGAAATCTGGACAAAGCCTTAAATACTGGGGAGCAAAGGCCCAAAACTAGAGACAGGTTTTAAATATTGGTCTTATAAACTTAGAACATTTGTAGAATAACAGGATTTGTTACCATACATTTTCTGAAGGATATGAAGTCTGAAACTCAAATGTATGTCATTAATTAGTGACTTCAATTCTCAGTGACTTGCCAGAAACCCACAAATTTTATGAGGAACAGACGAAAAATATGAGGCAACAATCTGGAGATTTTGTGAAAATCTTGAAAGATGAGAGTTACATTTACAGTAATATTTTCCATGACCACTTTTATTTTATTTAAAGGGATTTCAGACATGCATTTACTTGATTAATTCTTGATGCATTGATATGGCCATTAAACTCACAAATCCATTTTTCCCATTCATTTCTTCAACATCCATGTCTGTCTCTGAAAATTGTTCTATTTGGTTGTATTGTCCTTCACTGCATTAGCACCCAGCATTTCTCTCACAATACAAAAATATCTGGTAAGCCTTTGACAAAATACAGTGGCAGCTCCAGGTTCCTTTTCTTGTAGGGACACAATAGGGGCACAATAGCTAGCTGGTGGGCATGAAGAAAATGTGGAAAATCACCAAAACACTATACCAATAAAATGTAGAAACCATGCTACAAGGTAACTCACCTGTAATCCACTGTTAAAAATGAAAGATCACTTGCCTATGAAAAAATAGTGATTGTCATAATCTTGCAAATTCTGGCAATGTTCAAAACACAGAAAAATTACTAATTTATCATGCTCAAGGATTATAGTTTGGATGAAGTGTTGGTGTGCTACAGTGTGGAAAGTCAAGCGTGTAGCTGCCAGTACAACAATAATGGGAAAATGTTATGCATAAGACCATTTCTGCCTCAAAAGATAGAGAAAAATGTCACTGACCCAAATTCAAGAACAGGAGTCAGATTTATTTTGTTCTGTGCTGTACTGTAAGGAAAATACTTTTAAAAAATATAGCACACTTTGACAACATTCTAGATAAAACATGCATATTTCTACTGCAGACCCGTCTTCTTTCGTCTTTTCCTGGTTAGGGATTGCCACAGTGGATCACCTGTCTGCTCATGATTGGCAGTGGAGTTTTTATGGTGTCGAATTGCAAGCCTAGTGCCCAACCTTCCACAGAAGGCACACACTCACGCCTAGGGCCAATTTAGAGTGTCCAATCCACCTACAGCATGACTTTGGGATGTGGGAGGAAACTGGAGCACCCAAAGGAAACCCACGTGACCACAGGGAGGACATGCAGACTCTGCACAGAAGGCACCCCAGCTGAGGATCGAACCAGAGAACCTTTTGCTGTGAGGCAGCAACTCTAACTGCTGCACCACCGCGGCTGCCCTTTTCTATTGCAGACACTAGAGAAGTTTAATTAAAGATAAAGTATGCATCTTTCTACTACACACACTGGAGAAGTTTAAATGTATGTTAAAATTATTTGAAGAAGAAGCACTTAACAGCTCCTGGACTACAATGAGTTATGACACCTCAGGAAGAATGGGGGGGAGGGTCTGTCAGCTATTGGACAAAAACAAAATTGAGGCCTTGATATCATGCAGTTTACATGGTTTATTTTGTTGACCATTTACATCTACTGTTAAGTAATCGGCGTAATTCAAGCAAAAAAGTGAAAATGTAAATGGATTCCAGAAGATGTCTGTAGCGCACACTACTGTTATCCTATTTACACGGAACTTAAAAATTGATTTCCTTGTGTTTAGATGACTGATATATTCTAGAAAAAAGGCCTCCAAGGTAACCTTACTATGGCAGGTCCACTGAAATATAATAATCACTTAATGATTCTGATGCATTAAAACAGAGTACAAAAATATAATGAAATAGCTGAGATACAATGATAACCATAAACAAAGAAGTTGTCAGTTTACTTGCCCCATCCAAGAATACAGCACTGAAAAAGACAAATACTGTACCACGCAAATGTAGCAACATGAACCACCAAGTACTTTATTTTTAATAGAAATAATTGAGATCTGAATGTTTTGATGTAGCATAATACTGCTCAACTTATTTGGTCAAGAATTTTGTATAAAGCTAAAAATAATTGGGGAGGGGGACAAAATCAGGAATAAGTTTTAAATATTACACTAATTCACTTAAAAAGTTAATAGACCATCAGGTTTTGTTTCAACATGCATATGTAGAACAAGAAGTGTAGAATGGCTCCCTATTGAAATGTGGGCACACCAAATGCCGAGTGGCGACATGCCAAAAAAACCAAAACAGAACTTTAGGAGAATATCAAATATCAAACATTGGTCTTCTCCTTTAAACAACTTCTTTTTTTTCTTTTTTGCATGAAAGCCCCCACCCCCACCCCTCAAAGTCAGGGGCAGCCCCCACACCCTTCAAACATATGTACTAACTCCAAGATCACTATACCTTGGAGAAAAGGAAATGTCCTGAGATATTGTCATCTCAGACTTGATATATATATATATATATATATATATATATATATATATGTCCATTGTTTTGGCCATTTAGTCACCATGTTTTGAGATTAGATCTAGGGGGTGCCTACATTTCAAATTGTTACCATATAAAACTCTAATTTGGCATTACTGACTGTTATAATGAGTGATTTAACAGAAAATCAAACATTTTGTGAGGGACAGGGCAAACATTTGATGCAAAATCAAGGACATTCTGCATTTATGATTTTCTAAATGTTATAATTGTCTAGGGACAAGTCTCAGCAGAAAACATTTAAGTATTTGTAATTTTAATGACTGAGACAATTAAACTACATAACTTTAAATTCTTATATTGAGGTTTCTTCACTTTCATAAAGTTTAGTATGATTTGACATTACAATAATATGCATAGCACCAACAAGAAAAGAATTAAAGAAACTGCAGCCATATTCAACTTTCCATCTTCAAAGTATGGAACTACCTCTCTTAACAAATGGGCAAAATGTGGAACATTTGCTAACATAGGTTCATAGGAGATTACTAGGGATAACAGTTTAAAAGCTCTTATAAGCCTAGCCAGTATAAATTGATTTCACCCAATATGTGGTCCCTAGGGGCAAGAAGATGGCATAGATTTGTGCATATGCCTTGAGTATTTTACAGATTGCCCCTGTCCCTAAGGGACATAGGCACTACTCCACGGAGTGAATTTGCAATTCCCCAACCATTGATCCAAACTGTGTTTGAAGAAGGCTACGGAAGGACTCTGTTTAATGTGAATATGAAACCTTTTCCAAGGAAAGGGTAATCTCTGTGACACATATGTCTCTCCAGCATGTTTTGTTGGAGTCGCTAACTAGGTTTAGATCTCTAGAATGTTTGTCTTGCAGATGTGTAGCAGCTCCATCAGGGCTGGATTTGTGAGTGCCTTGCAGGTTAGGAATAGTCACCCTTTAATCTTCAGTAGAATACAGAGTAAAGGGATAGGGCTTTTAGTCTATCTGCATAGGACATGTTGGTAACACCCTGTATTTTCTTTGTGCGGAACCTCTTAGGTCACTCCAGCTGTTGCAAGTGCCTAGTCAAGTACAAGCCAAATCGAGCATTGTACTTGATTGTTGGTCTAATGAGAGCTGAGTACAGTGGGACTATAACTTCCTTTGATCTGGATATCATACCTTTACTTATAAGCTGTGCCACATATAATGACTTCCTCACCACTGTGGACACATGGCAAAGTTCAGACAACCATCTATCAGTGTACCTAGATCTCTCATGTCTCACCTCACCTCTGCTGTTAGGGTTGTGCTAATAATGTTGCAATTTACAGGGTTCTTTGGCTTCCCAAAGGGTTTGTTAATGCATTTTTTTACATTTAGTTTTAGGCCATGGCTCTGGCACCAACTATTTGTTTGATTTAGACCCTCATGAAGGATATCTACATCACCGGGGGATTCAGTGATTGCCCCCAGCGTACAGTTGTCGGCAAACATTGTCATCCAGAGGAATGACAAATCACTTAAAGCATTAAAAATCACATGCAAACAGCTAGGAAAGGAGCTGACAGAATGGTTAAAAGGTTACTTTATGCTAGTAAAAAGTTATTTTACTGCCCAGTCTCCCATTACTTTACTGAGCAGTCACTTGGTTGCAACATAATATTTTCCTTTTACATTACTTCTCTGGGGAGGATGGGGTGTTATACAGCAGTTATAATAATATAAGCTGGGTTAGTGTGTTTTACCTCGTACCCAGTTCTTCAACCATTAGAGACTCTCTGGAGAAATAACACAAGCTGCAAAAACCCATGGAGCCAAGCAATAAACCCCATCCCCAACTCCAGACAGCATCAAGTGATCAATGCAGGTAACAGCAGGCTTTGAACTCATGAATGCCATACCATCCATAACACCAAACTAAAAGAACTTAAGAAACTACAGCCACAGTCAACCTTCCATCTTCAAAATGTGGACTACTATGCTTTGTTGCATAATGTGGAACAGATGATAATGTATGACATGCTTACTATATCTAGGAAGGAAACTCACACCATTTATTTATTTTATTTATTCTACATTTGTTGACTGGGCTAGGCTAGCTGGATATATGTCCATTTTCAGTAGAGGCCCGGGGAGAAAAGCTCCACAGCAACTGCATACAACTAATATACATAAGTAACTATAGACATAGGGGGATACTACTCAACAATTGCTTATACATGGTAACAAAAAACCCCCTATGAGTTAGGCTTATTTATATTACATAACAAAAGAAACAGCAGTGAGGGAAGGACATATAACTAGGTATATAGAATAATAGGTACAAGACAAAATAGACACTTTTGACAACAGCGTTTAAAGCAGAAAACTTAGCAAATAAGAAAAGGTTAGTTGTGACAAAAAGAGTTTCAGCCAGGATTAGTGCATGGACACAGCCATTGTGAATTAAGGAAGGATTTTAGATGCTTTTTGAACAGAGGAGTAGATGAAAGGGATATAAGATGACTTGGAAGTTTATTCCAAAGAATCCCAATGGTGTTAGTAAATAGAGAATCACCTGATTTGTTATTGGATTTTAGCGTGGAAATTAGGTGAGTTTGGGCAATAGTAGTCCTGGCGATAGGTGTTAGGAATGGTTTTAGCCTGTAAAGGAATCCCAGTTTTCTATTCACTGATTTAATGGTTGAGTTTATGTGTGAGTCAAAGTTGAGGTTATGGTCAATTGTTATGCCTAGGAGTTTAGTAGTTGAGTCTGGTACAAATACAGTGTCATTATTTGATGTAATTGTGAAATCAATAGAGGGAGACTTCTGGGTAGGGGTAAACAGTAGAAGTTTGTTATTTGTTTTTTTGGGTTAAGGAGGAGACAGCATTTGGAGAGCCAGTTTTCAACTAAGGTAAATACTTTTTGGGTGTTAGACTGCAGTTCAGCAGAAGATGCTGCAGCGCAGATTAGGGTTGAGTCTTCGGCATATTGAATACAGGTGGTTTGAGGTAGGGATGTTTTCAGGTCATTGATAAAAATATAAAAGAGGAGGGGCACCAAAATAGAGCCTTGTGGGACTCCCTGTGAGATAGGGCGTAGAGTGGATAGGCTGTTGTCCCAGAGGACTGCCTGTTGGCTATTTCTAAGACAGGATTCAAACCATTTGACTGCCTGAGTGTCAACTGAAAGTGAAGTAAGTATATCTATCATTAAGTGATGATTCACCATGTCAAAGGCTTTGGAGAGGTCTAGAAAGAGGGTAGAGGTGAGTAAGTTGTTGTTTTGATTTTTATTAATTGAGTCAGAAAAGGATAGTAGTGCAGTAGTAGTACTATGAAAAGGCCTAAAACCATGCTGGCAGTTGCTAAAATATTATTTTGGAGGAGATGATCAAGAAGTTGCTGGTGAATGCATCTCTCTATGATTTTAGCTAAAGGAGAAAGTAGAGCTATGGGACGGAAATTAGAGAGCTCAGTTGAGCTTCCTCACTTATGTAGAGGTACAATATATGAGACCTTCCAAAGAGATGGTATAGTGCATTTTGTGATGGTCCTATTAATTAAGATAGAGATAGGGTAAGCAAGTACTCCAGCTGCCATTTGCAGAAATTCAGCTGGAAGGAGGTCAGCTGAGGGGGTATATGGTTTTAGTTTTTAAGCTGGGTATGGATGAGAGAGGTTGGAACAGGCTATAATTGGAGGGGAGGAGGTAAAATGGTTTGTGATAGTGTGTTGGAGATGCTGGCTGGTGATAAGGTACATGCTAATGATTGGACTGAGTCCACAAAGAATTTATTAAAGGAATTGGCAATTTGGCAGGGAGAATTTTGAGTCAAATTAGCTGGGGCTGGAGTTTTGGACTGGCCTGGGTGGAGTAGGCTATTTATACCTGACCAAAATTTTTGAGGGTTTTTATGTTTGGCATGTTGGAGCTTATGGTAGTGGTTCTTTTTATCTTGGACTATTGATTTTTTTTGTAGCATTTCTCAACTGCCTAAAGATTTCATGATCAGTTGGGTTTTTAGTATTTCTCCATTTAGACCAAATTCAATTTCTTTGAAGGATTTTTTGTCTTGTCTCCTCAGTGTGCCAAGGTGCAGGTTTGCTCTTAGTTCTGACTGTCCGAGAGGGGGCATGGTGTTCTAGGATTTGTAGAAATTTATTATTAAAGTAAGAGATTGCTTTGTCAAGTGGTAGGTATTTAAGGGGTGACCAATTGCAAGCTTTAAGTTCAGCATGAAAGCTAGCTTGGTTGAGGTGTTTTTTGTTACGGATAGTTCTATAGATTGTGTGGTTAGGTATGAGGGTTTTTTGTCTGGTAATGAAGATAAGAGAATGGTCACTAATATCATCAGGAGGTATACCTGATTTATAGGAAAGGGGATTACTGTTAACTAGAATCCAGTCTAAGGTGGTTTGCTTGTTGCTAGGTTTATGGGTTCTGGTAGGGGAGGTAATGATTTGATTGAAGCCATATAGGTTTATATGAGTGTTAGGCTGGGAAGAGTTACAACAGTTCCAGTCAATGTTAAAGTCACCAAGGAGTATGGTTTCTTGTGGAAAGGATGTGGAGAGCCAATTAAGGACAGTTTCAAGAGTGTTAATGTTGTTGCCTGGAGGGATATAGGAGCAGATTATATATAATGATTTATTAGCATTTATCTGTAGTTTAGAGATTAGGATTTCAACGCTATTGGGTGAGGGAGGTTGGGTATTTAGTGGTGTAACCTGTAAATAAGATTTATATAATATTGCTACACCAAGACCCTTTTTATTTAGGCAATCTGTTCTCAGGATGCCATAACCTGGTGGGATTATATCATTATCCTTAGTAACTGGTTTGAGCCATGTTTCTGTAAGACATAGGATGTCAAAGGAATGTACGTGTAGAAGGGCATGAAGTTGGGTTATTTTATTATTTAGGCTACGAATATTGAGGTGGCCTATGAGGAGAGAATTGTCAGAGATATTGGAGATGCGAGAAGTGATGGGATGGTCAGAATGAGGATCTGACATTGTGTTATTTGGGCCTGGGTTAGGATGTGTATCTCCATGCAGTAATTGGAGCTGTAAAGTGTTATGAAGGTGTTTCAAGACTTTATAAAAGAGAGGGATTTGTTTTCTAGTGTGTGGATACATAATATGGATTAATCTGTGGAATTTAGGAAGGAGGTAGGATGATGAGGATGTTATGGTCAAGTGTGTTTCTATGGCTAGAGGAGAGATTAAAATTGTGTGTTTTAAGGGGAGCTGAAAATTAGAGAGGCTATGATGCTCATAGCAAGTAAGGTAATGTGATAAAAATAGGGGGGTAATAATAGTGAGAAAGAGAAGGCCATTATTGAGGGTAGGCCTGTGTATAGTAGGCATGGCTGGGAGGAATAGGAGATAGATGCTAGGAGATATGAGACAGAGATAAGAGCAAGGTTAAAGGGTAGAGTTGTTAAAGGGAAAAACAGGTGACTAGGATATGTAAATTAATGAGATAGTGAAAGGGTGGAGTAGTTAGAGAGAAAAATGTGGTAGATGAAGGTAGCAGGGGATATGATGGGTAAGTTAATGAGGAAGTGAGAGGTAATTGGTTAATAGAAGATAGGGGTGTGGTCTGAGTAGTTTAAGGTTAAGTGTACTGGGGTGGGTGGGAATTGGGGGTAGGGTAGAGAAGCGAAGTGAGCCCGCAGGGCGAACGGAGTGGGTTAGAGCAAGTGAGAAACAGCTCACAGAAGCAATCAGTGAAATAGCAGAATACAGCTAAGTTCTTGGAAGTAAGAGGTAAGAGGGGAGTGCTAGTATATTTATAAAATAGCTAGGGCTAAGGACTATAGCAGAAACAAAGAGGAAAGGAGAAGGGACTAGACAAAGTAAGATAAATGGCAGGACAGAAGAATATAACAGAGTAGTTTAGTGTTGAACAAAAATAGATAAAGGTAAGGATTATTTAGAAGCTAATAGGAGCCTTGGGAAGGGAACCCCCTAGTGGACAAAGTTTAAAATTACATTTAAATTATGTAGGCGGACGAAGAAGAAAGAGGACAGGGTTAGACAACACAAAAATAAGGAGAGATAAATACCCTAAGGGGGAGATAGGGAGGTAGGCTGCTGGGTACCTGGTTCACGTAGGAAATTTAATACAAAGTACTACACTGTAGCAAAAGGCTAGGTTTTAGTTACAATACAACTTCTCAGTTTAGTGGAGAGGTCAGACATGCTTTCTCTGATTCTTTGGATGGAGGGAGATTTGAAAAATAGGACAACAGCTTTCTTTAGCTTGTAGTTTGATAGTTGAATTTATGTTGTGGGGTTCTTGCAGGGTAGGGAGTTAGCATACACAGGTCTTACAGCAGGATAGAGTTTATAAGCTAGATAGGTTAAGGAGAGGAGAAAGAGAGCAGTAGATTAAAAAAAATGTACAGTAAAAAAGTCTAACATATGACACTGAACAAAAATGAAGGTTGAAAGACTGAATATGCAATAATAAACAACAACATCTTACACATGCATTCCTATGTAGAGAGCCACCACATACACCAAGAATGATACTATGTAGCAACTGCACTCTAGGATGACTTCAATAATCAGCATTAATTTCAAATCATGTAGGGTAGAATTACAAAAAAAATAGTCTGTTAGCAAGTTAGGTATACATTAGACTGGAAAGAATAAGACAGTATCTATCAACTGATATTGCAAAAGAATAAGGCATTAACAATCAAACGAACAGCTTCATTTAGCTAACACTAATATACATTAGTCTACAAAATACTAAAACAGTATCAAAACAGAAACATATTCAAAGGTTCAGGAGTAGAAAAGAAGTTATAGTCCTCATAGACCTAATGTTGTTAAGAAAAGGTAAGTTAAGGAGCTATACTACAGCATAGGTAAACCTTAGCCTTTGTGTATATACATGTAATAAGATTCAGCTAACTTGAAACAGGGTGTACTTTAGTACATAAATTTACAGCCACTCACCAACAAAAAAACAGTTGGTGGTAGGCCACTAGGTGTAAATAAAAGGGGAAAATGGTTGGGGCTTATCTATGTGAGAAGGATACCATCCACTTTTAAGCCAAAGAGCTGTTTCTTAGGCTAAGAGAAAACAAGAAAGGAGGCACAGCCTCTTATAAGCAGGGTTGAATGATGCTGCTTCCTCTTAATAAAAGAATAAAAGTAGCTAAAAACAATATATATAAATATAAGCACAATATATAGAATTAGCCTGTGTTTAGCTGAAATTTCATCGAGTCATTCAAAGTGTATTTCACCTTTAAAATTGCCTTCACATAGTGTATCCATGCTATGATAGACCACTCCGAACTTAGAATTGCGTGTTTTCAATAGCAGCGACTACCAATAGGGTTGTCACTAGCAGAAACTACCGATAAAGGTAGCCAAATTCACAAACATGCGCTAACGCTTATGAACAGCTGTTTTACAGTTAAAGTAACACTCCTGATAGGGAGTGTGGCCTTGCACTGCAGCACTATTGCATGGAGGGGTGATTTAACTAAGGAAAGGAAAAACATACTCAGACATCATGATTATAAAAAGTTCTTTGATGCCCATAGTCTCTCTTTGCTTGCCAGAACAAGCACTGGACTGCAATGTAACATTTTACTGTTACACAGTTTATAAGGCAAAAAAATATACACCAGTTGTAGTATATTGTGCTTTACCATACTCTCAGTTCTTCAAACATGAGACACTTGAGAGTAAGTTGCAAAAGTCTAGCTACCCAACAAAATAATAAGCAAATTATTCTCATATTTTCTCTTAACATCTCTAATTGCAAGTTCTCATTGAAAAACAACTTTAGCATTTCTCACCATCTCAATTATTATTACTTCACTTACTTCATTTAACCCACTGCTTATTTGACCCACATACACACTCATGCATACACACACACACACACACACACACACACACAGACAGACACAGACACAGACACAGACACAGACACACACACACAGGGATATCGATTACAGTCACTTTATAACATTACACCAGATATTTGCTTGAGATCGGTGAATGAATACATTCATAAATAATGCCCCAGGAGTGAATCTCAGTTCGCCGATGTCAGAACCACACAGTGCAACTCCTTATGCCCTCTCAATTTCTTTGGTCAAGAATTAGAAATAAATGCACAAAATCAGGAACAACTTTTAATTTTTTATTATATACTTAGAAAAATGTATAAAATAACAGGCTTTGCATTAGCAAGAATTTTCTGAAAGATGAAAAGTTTGAAATTCACATCCCTGTCATTTTTTAGCAACTGCAATTTAATTGGCCAGTAAACCACAGCTTTTAGATGGAACAGATCAAAATATCTCTCAATTTCTTTGCATAAGAATTTTGGACAGAGCCAAAAATAATGGTGGACAAAAAGGAACAGATTATAAACATTATTGTATGTAGTTGTTAACCAGGTAAAGCCACTGAGCAAAGTGTCCATTTTCAGGGGTGACCCTTGAGCACTGTCTGGTTAAGTGACTTGTTCAAAGTCATATAGTAGGTAAATGAGGGTGAAAGGATTCAAAGCCTTTAACTAGAGGAAGCAGTTTGTTAACATAAGGAACATACATCTCCAGTGATGGAAATAATATATTACAATATGCAATATATTATTGCAATATATTATAATTTCTAGTAACTAGTAATATAACTAGTTTTTTTTCCAAAATAGTAACAAAGTAATAGTAATATATTACTTTTTTAGTAACTAATAATGTAAATGTGCATTACTGTTAGAAAAATCTATACATGCTGCTTAGAAAATATATTTACATACATGCTGCCTAGAAAAATATATTTACAATGTGTGCTGCTTAGGAAGATGTGTATTTAAACATTCAAACATATATAAGTTGTGTGATCAAATATATAGAGAAATGTGTGCTTTAGTTAGGAATAAATGTACTTAAATCCATAATAAAGTTTATGTAATGCATTTAATTCTGTCTTACTAGAATAATAGTAGAAATAAACCTGCATATTATTGCTTGAAGCACAAGCTGCAGTGTAATCAGAAATTTGACCTTGGCAGCTTGCAGATGCAGTCTGGCTCATGTCTTTCAAGTAAAGATTATTTTGCAAAGTTAGAAAATAATAAATCTGTTGGCATGTGTGTCCTCTTTCCTGCCTCCACCAGGAGAGTAGCCTTGTCGCACTATCTCTGATAGTGCAGCTGGGAACAAGAAAGACAAAGGGAGGCTTTAAGGAAGACATACATCTATTGTATTTGAACTAATCAGAGAACCTTGAATTGGCTACATCCTCAGGAGGTCATCGTGACTGACCAGCTGCTTGCAAGGCTGCAACATTCTCATGGGAAAAGGACTTTTGAAAAACACAAATTCAGCACTTTTATGAATTACTATGATGTAAAGACCCTGTCACTGACCACACCAGTGAGGTGGGCAAAACTGATAATGAAATGTATATAACCAATGTGTTTTGGTCAATAAAGCAGTCAAAATTCTATACAAACTTTGTGTATGGTTTTTTGCCTCCTAATGTACATTAGAGCTTTAAAATACTCAAGCTCTCCTGCATTATTGTTTGTTATTAATTGACATTGTGTTTGAATAACTCAATGATTTTTACAGTCTGACTCTAACGAATTTATTTAACATCTTGGTCCTTCGGACCGGAATTCCCTTGGTAAGCTACAGGTCAGAATATATAGGTGGTATTGAAGTCTGCGCAGAAGAAGGAAAGACCTCCGACTGAATTGTCGTGCCTAAAGAGGCTGTCCACTTGTCTGATCTGTGGCCGAAAAGCGGAAAACTGGGTCCTAAAAAGCCTATCAAACATAAGCAGGAGGCTCGGGTAAGCAGAATTCCTCTCTTTGTTTTTGTTTTAGATCGGGGACCAGGTTACACTGTGCTATTGCTAAGGTTTGTGATAGCAGGGAGAGAGGTAGTCGAAGTATTGTATCTTGAGTCATAGATCAGGAAATAAAGCAAAACAAAGTAAACAGTCATTCTAGACACTACTGTGAATACGGGAATAGAGATACCACGTGGTACAAGAGAAAGGGTTACGTAACAGTTCTGTTGTTTTTCTCTCTCTCTCTCTCTCTCTCTTCTTTTTTCTCTTTCAGAGACATGGGAAATGAATGCACTAAAGGGTCACGTGACCCGCCCCTAACAGAAGATGCAAAATATATGCAATTACAGAGAGCAGACAATGTGAGATATTTTGCAAAATGTGTTAACAACTATAAATTTGATAGTAAACTAGATAAACTTTCACTAGTTAAACTCCTTAAACAAGCTTTAATCTGATGCAGGGCGTCAGGCAAAAGAAAAACAGAAGCTTAAAAAATTCTGAAACATTTTTAGACAACAGAGTGAAAGGTCTAACAGACAGAATCTCTGAAAAATGAAAACTTAGAGCAGACTGGACTTGCATTAATTAATGCATACAGCAGGGAAATGAGACAGTAGATGAATATTATGCTAGATTATTAAAATGCTTAAAATAACAATTAAAAAAAATATATATATACATTTTTAAAAGGTTGCATTGCCTCTGTTAGTAGTTTTATTACGAGGCATATGATAAATCACTGAACAAGCAGGCTGCAAGCCTTACTTGAGTATGCTAGACGTACTAAAAGACACCTTAATAGTAAAAAGAAAAAAAAGGGCACAAGTCTTCACTGTTGAAGACGGAGCTGAAGTATTTGTATTACAGTCAGGTAAAAAGGGCATCTAGCTAGGGACTATAAACAAAATAAAAAAGCAATAACAGAAGATAAAGGACATGTGGACTGTCTATATAATAGTGATAGTAGCCAAAAAGCATGAGGAAAGGTTAATAAACGAAAACAAATTGTGAATGTAGTAGAGGGAATAGAGGAAGTACAAACAGATGTAAAGAATAAAAATGAAAATAAAATTTTAGATTTAGCATTGTTGAGCCTGGAGCTCTACCTAGCAAATACAAAACCAGAAGTAACACTTCTGGTGGAGGGAAGAAAGGTCAAATTCCTGTGTGACTCAGGAGCGTCACGGACTTTGATACACCCCTCCAAGTTACCAAAACATTCTAAATCATCTAATTATATATTAGTAAAAGCAGCAAATAGACAGCTATACAGGGAACCACTTTCCCATAATATAGCAATAACTGACCCTGTTTCAGGTATGACTCAGAAAAGTAAAATTGTAGTTTCTGCAAAAATATCCAGTAAACTTACTGGGAAAAGACCTTGTGCAGATATTTGGCATAGCAGTAGTTCCTACCATGCAGGGTATGGAAGCACAAAGACAAATGAATGCTCTTGTGGTGTGATCAGAGGGTGAAGCCTATTATTGGTACAGCCAGGACCTAGTTATGATTGGTCCAGGGCAGTAACCAAAGAACTGATAAACGTAGCCATCAGTAAGGTACCCTCCCTTGACACTGATCAGCAGCACTTGTTACATTGTACTCCATACTACTGTAGCACACCAGGACCTAATAAAAAATATAAGTAAAAATCCTGCTGACAAATTAATATTACAAACTTTATGCTGGGATACTGAGGGAAACAGTGTAGTAAGCTGTTCATTACCTCAGGAGTTCATGAGATTGTATAAGTCCAATAGACTGCCACATGTCAGCTTGACAAAAACAAAAGTTTTAAATGGGCAGACTTAGAAAAAAAAGGTAACAAAATGGGAAAACAGACTGATTTAAAAATGTCAGGACAAGGGATATAAAAACAAAACTGAATTGGTTGACACAGACACATACAGCTGTACACTTGCAATCTAGTAAGGACAGCTGATTAGCATTTTTATTAAAAGAAAAAGAAAAGGCCTTGTGTAAAATTCCAACAACTCTGTGGTCAACAGGCAAGTTAAATGTAGGGCTTATTCAAGCAGCAGGACCAGTTACAATTACCCCAAAGTCAGCTTTTAGACCACAGAAAAAAACAATACATTTTGGGAAAGAATGCAAAAGTAAAAATTAAGCCTATAATAAGCAGCATTACTCAAAAAAGGAGTACTGGTAGAATCTCCTGATTCACCATGTGATACACCCCTATTTCCTGTTAAAGAAAGGCAAACGGGGAATGGCAGATGGTACAAGATTTATAAGCTGTGAATAATGCAGTAATACCTAAAGCACCTACGGTGCCAGACCCACATACCTTGTTAAATGATTTAAAGCCACAACAAAAGTATTTTACTGTGGTAAATATAAGCAATGTTTTTTTTTCAATACCTATACATCCTGATAGTCAATATTGGTTTGCATTTACATTTCAGGGTAAAAGGTATACATATACACGACTACCACAGGGATATTGTGAGAGCCCAATAATATTTGCACAAAAAAATGGCTAGCAATCTGGCAGGGTCTACCCCACCAAAAGGTAGTCAAATTTTACTTTATGTAAATGACATCTTGCTAGCAGCACCCAGCAGCAGTGCAGGGTAAATACAGTAGCATTGTTAAAATTTTTAGTAATACAAGGACACAAAGTAAACAAGAGTAAGTTACAAACTTTGGGAAAAAAAAAAAAAAACACAGGTTAGATACCTGGAATATGTGATATTCAGTAAAGGTAAAATACTAAATAGTGGGAAAGAGAAAAGGGAAAAAAAACAGCAATTTTGCAAGCACCCAAACCAACAACTAAAAAAGAAATAATGTCTTTCCTAGGTACAACTAATTTTTGTTGGAACTGGGTACCAAATTATTTTACAATGAAAAACAAAAGCAGAAATGGCTTTCTGCAGGTTGAAGCAGTTAATAGCTTCTTCATTAGTTTTAAGACTTCCAAGTTATCACAAACGTTTTTTTAGACCATAGATTGTAAGCAATGGTACATGACATCAGTATTAAAGCAACAACATGGGGATAAGCAATGCCCCATAGCTTACTATTCATTACAGTTAGACCCAGTGGTGCAATCTTTGCCTCAGTGTGTACAAGCAGTAGTTGCAGCAGCAATGGCAGTACAGGCTTCAGCCTCAATGGTGTTATTCCACCCTCTCACATTGAGAATGCCTCATGCAGTTGCAATAATTCTGCCACAAGAAAAAGTTGCATACCTTTCTCCTGCTAGACATCTTTCATGTATGACCATACTGCTGACTCAACCTCATATAAACAGTTAGCTTTACCTAGACAAGATCTTACAAATATGCCCTTGAATAATGCTGAGGTGACATATTACGTGAATGGCTCATGCAGAAGGGGTCCTACAGGGAAAAATCTGGTGGGGTATGCAGTAGTTACAGACACTAAAAATTTAGAAGCACAAACTTTGCCACACAACTTGTATGCTCAAGCAGCAGAACTGGTAATTTTGACAGAAGCATGTATTTTAGTAAAAGGCAAAAAAAGTAAACATATATACTGATAATCAGTATGCTTTTTCTACAGTGCATGTGTTTGCACAATAATAAAGAAAATAGAGGGATGATTACATCCAGTGAAAAACCTATTAATCATGCAATTTATTTTGGAGCTATTAGAATCTATTCAGTTGCCTACCAAAGTAGCTATTTGTAAATGTGTAGCTCATACAAAACAACAGGATAAGATTTCAAAAGGTAATGCACGAGCTGATGCAGCTGCAAAGCAAGCAGCCTCAGACTCAGGAACTTTTTTTTAATGAAAAATTACAGCCCTTTGAGATTTTACATTTAGACATGTTAAAAACAATGCAAATGCTTACTACAACAGCAGAAAAACAAAACTGGGTAAAACAAGGTGCAATTTTTAAAAATGGACTGTACATTTCCAAAGGAAAAAAACAATATTACCGTCTAATTTATTTAGAAATGCAGCTTTGTTGAGCCATGGGCAGAGCCATGTCTCAACAGGGGGGATGGTACAGTTAGTAAATAAAATATTCCAAACATATGGATACATAAATTATACAATAAAATTTGGTACAGTTAGTAAATAAAATATTCCAAACATATGGATACATAAATTATACAATAAAATTTTGTGCAGCTTGTCATACTTGTAACAAGCACCATGCACAAGGAGCATTTAAAAACAAGCAAGGGAGTTTCCCTACACCACCATATCCATTCCATACTATTTGTATGGACTTCATAGAGTTGAATAAGTGTGAAGGAAAAAATACTGTTTAGTGATCATAGATATGTTTTCAAAATGGGTAGAAGCTTTTCCTTAAGGAATCACTGTGCTTACCACCCACAGTCAGCAGGACTGGTGGAGAGGTACAATGGGATTTTAAAAAACAAGTTAAGAAAGTTGATGAGTAAGACTCAGAAGAATTGGATTTGCTGTTTACCTCTAGCATTGCTGAGCATGAAAACAGTAACAAATGTGAAGGGTTTAATCCCCTTTAAAGTAGTATTTGAAAGGGCATATTATGTGCCTCAGTAAAAGCTCTCATGCCTGCAGGGCTGGAGGCTGACAGTTCACTAGCTAATTAAATAAAGAAACTGTTATGAATAAATCTGTTTTGCAGTTTAACTCTTTTTCAGACAAAAGAACTTTCAGCTGAATAAAAACTTTGTGACTGATACACAAGGGCAAAATGGCCAAGAGTAAAAAAGACAAAAAAGCAGAGCAACCCAAGAACTATTGCATAATTATTTTAACTATGTATTTGTTAACTATAAGTGTGACAATTTTTCTCTTATTGTGGTTTTTCCCTGCACTCAACCACACAAGTGAAAGTGAAAAGACGTGATGAACTGTTTATAGACTGGCATCCAAACTTTAACACGTACCTGGCCATGAAGCAAGTGTATACAGAAACTATGCACATTTCAGATTGCTGAGTTTGTACAGCTATACCAACAACATATAATAGACTTTAAGGTCCTCTGTCCCTCTGGGGATAAAATAAGACTTTGGAAAGTTTTTTTTATACAGAAACTGTGAGATCACAGGACAAAATTGCTTTATTTTTACCTGTTCACACAAAAAGGAATTGTATGTCTCTACAAGAGTAATACCCTCCAGGTGGGCTGGAGTAATGGTAATATAACAATGTCTTATAAATGTTACATTAAAGTCAAAAGTGGGGGTACTGTTTGTAATACTAACCATGATTCATATCTGAGTTCAATGAAAACTACATTAAATATAGTATGTGACAATCTAGTCTTAACTAAGCAATTGTCTATTAAGAATAGGAAAATGTTTCATGCAGGGATAACACGTATCAGTACCAAAGTAATGATTTTATTTGTGGAAAAAAGGCATATAAATGGTTACCTGAGAATTGGTCCGGCAGTTGTTTTTTGGGTTATCTGGTTTTAGCAATAAGACATACTGCAGAATTACCTTTGGGTAAAATATGAAACGTAAGGAAAACAGCTCGAGAATCTGAAGGTCCAGTGAGAAAAAAAAACCTGTGAATCCAGTTGGTAAAATCGAAGCTGGTTGAAAAGGCCATAATTCAGTGAAAGACAAAAGTAAATTGACTCATATGAATTTGGGCAACAGTGTTATATCCAGGGCAGGAATGCCACCAGCCTATGGAGCAGTCAAATCGATCTGGGAGCTGAGGAAGCTGTCAAAAAGTCATAAGCAATGCAACTTTTTCCACCCTAGAATTGGTGACTAATGAACTGAATGCAATAAAAACTGTTGTGCTACAAAATCGAATGGCTCTTTACTTCACCCTAGCGGCAAGAGGTGGTACACGAAGAAGAATGCTGTGCGTACATTCCAGACAACCAACATGAAATCAATGACCACCTAGAGGTAATTCAGCAAGTATCAGCAATGACTAAACCAGGCCCAAACCCACTGACGGACTTTTTCCAGAATCTGTTTGGGGGGGTGGGGTTCCATCCTATTAAACATTTAATTGCTATTTGTGTGGGTATACTCCTAATAGGAGCATGTGTTTACTGTGAAATTCCCTGCATGAAAAGATTAATCAAAAATTTGTTGATATATCTGCTACTGAAACTCTTTACCAAAGTGTTGAAATTAAAAGATTAATTTCAAATGATGCTTTTCTGAAATATAAAACCAATGACTTACTTAGCTGAAAGCCCTTGAAAGGGAAAGGCTGAGGAATGAAATAATATTGTTTATGTTTTAAACAGAATAAAATGCATTAACAGGAGGGAGAATGTTAGAAAAATCTATACATGCTGCTTAGAAAATATATTTACATACATGCTGCCTAGAAAAATATATTTACAATGTGTGCTGCTTAGGAAGATGTGTATTTAAACATTCAAACATATATAAGTTGTGTGATCAAATATATAGAGAAATGTGTGCTTTAGTTAGGAATAAATGTACTTAAATCCATAATAAAGTTTATGTAATGCATTTAATTCTGTCTTACTAGAATAATAGTAGAAATAAACCTGCATATTATTGCTTGAAGCACAAGCTGCAGTGTAATCAGAAATTTGACCTTGGCAGCTTGCAGATGCAGTCTGGCTCATGTCTTTCAAGTAAAGATTATTTTGCAAAGTTAGAAAATAATAAATCTGTTCGCATGTGTGTCCTCTTTCCTGCCTCCACCAGGAGAGTAGCCTTGTGCGCACTATCTCTGATAGTGCGCAGCTGGGAACAAGAAAGACAAAGGGAGGCTTTAAGGAAGACATACATCTATTGTATTTGAACTAATCAGAGAACCTTGAATTGGCTACATCCTCAGGAGGTCATCGTGACTGACCAGCTGCTTGCAAGGCTGCAACATTCTCATGGGAAAAGGACTTTTGAAAAACACAAATTCAGCACTTTTATGAATTACTATGATGTAAAGACCCTGTCACTGACCACACCAGTGAGGTGGGCAAAACTGATAATGAAATGTATATAACCAATGTGTTTTGGTCAATAAAGCAGTCAAAATTCTATACAAACTTTGTGTATGGTTTTTTGCCTCCTAATGTACATTAGAGCTTTAAAATACTCAAGCTCTCCTGCATTATTGTTTGTTATTAATTGACATTGTGTTTGAATAACTCAATGATTTTTACAGTCTGACTCTAACGAATTTATTTAACAATTACGTTTGCTTAAACCAGTGGTTCTCAATGTGGGCGATATCACCCCCTAAAGAGCGATGGAACTTCCGGGAGTCCTGGATAGTATGGATAGTAATCAGATGTTAGGAGGTGTGATGTCCAGATAATATCCTGTATACTTCTGTCCATCCCTAATGTAACTCCTTATTACACACTTCAGAGCAATGTGTCCCAGTTTAAGACCTCTGATACACTCACACTTAAAAAATAAATCTCATACACCTCACGCAGATTTTCAGCTGTGTCACTTCCCCAGAATAATACAGTAATACTGCCACGAATCAGTGCCCTTCTAAAGGGGTGTCCAGTTATGAAAATTAAATATTAAAACAAATAGTAGCAAATGACCTAAGCAGCCAGGCTTTCAGAGTGGCCCTGGGAGCTATCAAAGCAAGTATAAGCAGTCTCAAATCACTAAAAAAAACACTGATTGACCAGCCACAATATAACTTAATAAAAATATTTAATAATGAGCAAAATGATTAAGAATATAAAACAGTAATTCTCAATAAACAAACAGAGCTCAATCACCAGAAAAATGAAATTGATACTGTAGGATAGAAATCCAACATTCAGGAAAAACTCTAACTGATTAGTTATCATTTCCTATCTGACTAAAGAACATTGTCCCTGATCTAAACTAAATTACTACAACAGAGCAAAGGCAGTCTTACAGTTCTTGATGAGTCCTTTTGGGTATCCACTGCACTGTACATCTATGAACTGCTCACAGCTGAACTGTCAACTGTAACTGACTACTGACTATTAACTGCCTTCAGCAGGCTCTTTAATAGACTAGCCTAACTGTCACAACTATTCTGGTTATAATTTTCATTTCATATTTTGAAAATCAACCAACAACTGTTTTCTAAAAGTTCCTTCCTGTCTTTTAGCTTCTGACAGTAACACATAGCAACTGTCAACATTCCAATAACATCATCTGCAGATCAGCTGAATCTGAGACAGTTTGTCTTTGGAATCTTTCTTCACAAACATGCACAGTTAGAAATGTAAAAAGGACACTGTTTAAGTCTTTAAAACATTATGTACAGATTATGAATCAACATGTAAGAACTTATTTACAATATCATAGCTAGCTATGCTGGCATATAATACACAGGTTAATCGTAAATTATGTACAAAATCTCAGACATGCTAGCACAAATAACAATGTCTAATTTCTTCACAGAAGGTAATAGAGACTTGAAGGGGCAATTTGGATAAAAAACTACAACATAATGTTGGCACAACTCATAGCATGTAGCATTCATAATAGATCATTAGAAGTAGTCTGGAGCATAATTTACTTCATTTTTTAGACTGGAAGTAGAAGCTAATGACAACTAGACTCTGGCCCTGCCCTGATCTGTGGAACTGTCACCCACTAAAACACATCCTAACACTGGAAGAATTCTAGCCTGCTAGAGATTATATCCTTACCTTGCCATATAATAAACTGCATTGGTTGTCCATACCACTGTCAATCGGAATCATACTCATCACTCGTCAGTTTAACACCCAATGCCCCAACTGACTGCACCAAGCAGGACTCTGGGTAGATCTATAATCAACCAACTTTTGTGTTGACAATTTTTTGTTATGTTTTATTTAAAATTCATTTTGTGTTTCAATTTTTAGTTGCTGAAAATAGAGAAAATGTGATAAGTTTTTATAGGTCTTGTGTTGCTGGCTGTGTATAGTTTGGTTTAATTATTATTTGTGACTCTTTAGCTATAAAGACTAGTTGTCTTCTTTCAGCTACTCCTGTTAGGGGTCACCACAGTGGATCATTGGTCTGAAGAACAAGTGGCAGTAGAGTTTTACAGTGTCAAGTTGCCAATCCAGCACCTAACCTTCCTCAGAAGTTACATACATGCACACACTCACACCTAGAGCCAGTTTAGAATATCCAATCCACCTGCAGCGTATCTTGGGAATGTGGGAGGAAACCAGAGCACCCAGAGGAAACCCGTGCAAACACAAAGAAGACATGCAGACTCTGCACAGAAGGCACCCCAGCTGAGAATCGAACCAGAGAACCCCTTGCTGTGAGGTGACAATGCTTAACCATTGCACCACTGTGCCACACAGCTATAAAGACTAGTCTACTGGAGTTTTTCAGCTGGTAAATGCTATTCATCATCATTGTAACACTGTGTATACAACTTTAGTAGTACACTTATATGCATGTGCTTACTTGTGTGAGTAAATCTCAATATTAAAATTGATACACTATAGTTATGTAAAAGTAATGCATTACTTTAGTTAGTAACTAGTAATAGTAATATATTACTTTTTAAAAATGTAATAAGTAATAGTAATATATTACTTTCAGTGAAAAGTAACTAGTAATATTAACTTATTACTTTATAAGTGACTAATGCAACACTGAACATCTCCAAATCACATAAAACATTAAAGATCACATGCAAACTAACAAAAGTCCAAATAGCCTATCTGCTCTGAAAATCCATTTTAACAGTAATTGCTTACCTTGATTGTCTTTCTGTCATTTCAGTTTGCATTCTCACTTTTCTTTGTAAGAAAGGTATTTTCCAAAAAAAAAATGCCCTCCATAGCCATAACATGCTCTACCTTCATTGATTACTTTGCAGGAAGTTCTGCTTTCTTGCTGATATCACGTTTGCGTCAGTAGAGTCTATGACCTAAGTCCGCAAGAAGGAGAAAGGCATATGGAAAGAGGATTTTCTTACCGAGGTGGTTTTACTTATATTTTCTAATTTTCAGTTTTAAGTTGGTTAAGCAGTCTTCAAACCCTCATGCATTCTGTATTCATTTTGTGTGAAGAAAACAGTAAAGGCTGCATCTGTTTCACTGTCACTCAGGCACATCACATTGCAGTACAAAGTCTACAACTCTTGTCTTTAATTTTGCCTTGTCACTGAATATTAATTTTATCTGTCCATGTTTTTTGCAGAATACCCCTGAATTTGTCTCATATTTTTACCCTGTCTATCCTTTGTAAAATGTCTGATTTTCTTGTAAATCACTGAGGATTACAGGCTGACACTAATGCTAGATATTAGAGTTTCATTCATTTTGTCTGAAAAATGCATGTTAATACAAAACCTGTTCTATTCATAAACAGACATACTGCACTCAGCCCATGTGCAGCATTAATGTGATATTTACTTGCTACCACAAGAGGAAAGAAACCCAGCCTACTAGTGCAGGAAGTGCAAGAAAGATCCAACTTTTCATCATCAACATGACCAGCATGATGATATGAATACAGAAGTACTGCCTTTATAAGTCAGTGGAGAACAAAAGTTTGCGAGCAAGAAATAACAATAAAATGAAACAGAATATCCAGTAAACTGGATTTGCAGAGCAGGAAACCATCCTGTCATTCCAGAAGAAAGAGAAAGACTTAAGTGCAGAAAGTACTTGCACATAATCTTTAAGAGAACAGTTAAGTATTGCAGGGACATGCTTTCCCTGAACAATAGAAAATATGGAACTGTAATGACTGGCATTGCATTATTGACCAACAATAATCTTCAGTGATTTATCAGAAAAAGAAATTAATGATGCACAGTGCATAAATATGAGGCAAAATCTGTGATACTCTGCAAAATCTGTGACAGATTAGAGCAAACCTACTCTAATTCATTTAAAAAGTAAAGCAACAAAAAATGACCAACATTGTAGTAAACCAAAAATCCGGAATAACGTCACAGAGTAAAAACAACAAAAACTGGAGTTACAAATGCAAACAAACCTTTAATATGTAACAAAGCTTTGGGGTAGAACCCTTCATCAGTGCAATGTAAAAACTTCAATAAACACACATTTTTAAAAACGAAATCAAATAAAATCACATACGACACAGCCCCAATCACAATCCAGTACAATTATTCAATTAAAACACTTAAAGCCACATTACATAAACATTCTGTATAAAGTATGACCTAAAAATAGAACGTAAAAATAGATAAATCAGACAATATAAAATAATTATTATTATTTTATCTGTATTGCATCTGTTTTTAACCAAAATTGGTTTAATGCTTACTGCAGCATTAATACCTGGTCATAGCCGGCTTTAGGCACCAGCAAACCCTGTGGTTGCTGGGGGCCCCCAACCACAGTAAGTTGTCTTATCTTGATATTTTGTAACATGTTTGTCAAACCAACAAAAGCTAGTACAGCAGTACTGTGTACTTAATAAACCAGATGGGTAATAACTCTTATTTATATCGCCTTTAAAATTCAAAGATATCTCTGATTATAGTAACAGTACTTTATCAAGCAACAGGCTTCACAATGCAGTTAAATATTCTACGACTGACATAGTACCCCTGGCTATGTTAAACTCTGCTAGTGGACATTCACTCCGCTAAAACTAACAACATAGCCAGCTTAGGTACTACCAATTTCTGTGGATGCAAGGGAGCCCCCTTAATCATCCTTGACTGTGTGGGGGCCCCACAAAAGCTGCTGTTGGTTGGAGAAAAATGAGGAGAAAAAATGCATTAATTTCCTGATTATGCTCTTTAACCCGAACAGGTCTGTGATATGACCCTGTTAGGATAACGTTAATAATGAACTTAAGCAGGATAAGCACTTGAGAGATCATCAGTGACTGATATCAGTGCAAACCTTGGAGTTTAAGAAAAGCTGATGCTTCTGATATCCCTTTCAGGGAATACTGTCAGAACACCAGATATTACAACTTCTTTGCAGAAGATTTAAGCACAATACATATAATAGCAGAATAAAGGTTTAAAATCAGGAACAAGTTTTAAATGTTATTGTAATTTAATTAAAAAGTTAATAGTGTAACACCTTTTGTATCAACATGCATTTTTTGGACAGTAAGTATGAAACTCTGACATCTGGATTTATTGATCGTCTGTAATCCTAAATGATTTACAAGCAAATCAAACTTTTTATGAAGCATAGAGCAAAATTATGAGAAAAACCAGGGAAAGTCTGTGAAATCTGGGACAGTGGCAGGTTTGCATTACTTCTCACTTAGGTAAATAAAAATGACTTACCCCTGCTGCTGTTTGACGACTGTTAAACAGCAGTCACTGATCTGGTGTGCCAACACCAGTGCTGCACAATGTATTGTTGAAATTAGTACAAAAGTAGTATTGCTATGGCTTATGCTTGTGTGTGTGTGTGTGTGTGTGTGTGTGTGTGTGTGTGTGTGTGTGTGTGTGTGTGTGTGTGTGTGTGTTATCTGTGCACACACCCAGTAATGCCAGGACACAGAATATTCTTCTGAGTATCAGTAAATAAATGTAGCTAACAAATAGTTATATTTCACAGGTAATGAACATAATATATCACAGAACATTCAGACACTTAAATCCTCTAATATTCTCGGGCCCCCACTCCTCAGACTCTCTAACTGGATACAGGGGGCTCCCTTAATCACCCTTGACTGTGTTGGAGTACCACAAAAGCTGATGCTGGATGGGGAAAAATGAGAAAAAAATGTATTAATTTTCTGATTATGCTCTTTAACCTGAACAGGCAGTGACATGACCCTGGTAGGATAACGCTGATAAAGACCTCTGCTCTCAACTGCATCCATTCTAAAACGAGCTCTGCTCAGATATGTGTGAACAGAAAATTGTTGTAGTGTGTGTGTGTTTGCTGCAATGTATCACTGGTGCATCTAAATTCCAGTAAATCTAAATGTTCCTTTGTGAGATGGGCCTACATAGTGTGGTAGATAGGCCTGCTGTAATGTAAGAGCACTATAGCTACAAGTCATTCTGTGATTACTACTCCTAAAAGTCTGCAGCATGAATTAAGAGATTGCTTAGGAGGGGTGGCAGTGACAAGGTGATATGTAGACTGGAAATGTTTAGGGGCCCCCCAATTTGAAATCTGCTGGGGGCCCCCAGAATGCTAACACTGTCCCTGTACCTGGTGCATGGTCAGCCTGCAAGCGAACTATCCAGCTAAATTCTCTAGCCTTGAAGATGTTCAAATCACCACCTCTAATATTTCTATAGGGTCTATATTATATCCACGAAGAGGCATTCCATTGGATGCCTCTTCATCGACCCTTAAATGGTGAACGTTCACATCAGCGATTTCTTTCCCTGGGAAAGAAATCGCTTGGCCATCCCTGTTCGTTTGCCATTTTCCCCACTATAGTGCAATCTCGGAGTTGGTATATTTAGTTGGGGAGGGTGTGGAGGGACACTGCCCCCCACACTGGGGGTGTGGGGGGGTGAAGCCCTCCAACTTATGTTTGTATTGATGTGTTAATGGTGTTGGATAAAGCATTTTGCATCAAATATATATAAAAAATAAGCAAGTGAAAAACAGCAATTTTACATACAGCCCATTCTGTCTCCCATACACACAGACACAGTCTCCTCTGCTTTCATACACACATTCACCCACACAAGATCTGTCTCACCCTCTTTCTCAATCTCTCACAGTCTCCAGCTGCTTTCATACACACATTCAGTCTCTCTGTCTCACAGGCAGTCTCCTCTGCTTACATACATGCATTCACTCACACATCACTCTCGCTTTCTCTCTCACTCTCTCCATCTCTCTTTCTCTCACACACACATACACACACACACACACACACACACACACACACACACACACACACACACACACACACTTTGCTTTCATGCACGCATTAACACACACATGCAGACAGAAACATAAACTGACTTCTGTTTCACTCGCTTGATCGCTCTCTGTCTCTCTTACTCACTTACATGCATACACCCTCACACACACACTGTATTTTTTTTTTTACACTCGCTAAACAGCAAAAGCACTGCTTAACGAGTGTAAAATAATGGCTCGCTCACTATCAGTTTCACTGACATGCACGCATACACTCACACACACACACACACACACACACACACACACACACACACACACACACACACACGTACCTTTTTTGTTATTGTCTTCTTTTTTTTTATTTTACACTCCCTAAACAGCAACAATTCTGCTTAGTGAGTGTAAAGTAATGGTAGCCATTCCATTTCCTCAGTCTGAGATCCACGGCGGCTTGATAAGATGCTGTGAAGCGGTGGACTCGTTTTTCACCAGGCATTACTTGTACATTAATACCTTGCTGGAGAATGCTCATTCTCCAATCAGGATATTGATGTACAGTTTGCTCATTGTCTGATTTTTATTAGAGAATGGACAACCTGTACTTCAGCACCCTGATTGGAGAATGAGCATTCTCCAGCATGGTGTTAACCTACAGGTAATGACCACTGAAAAAAAGTCTACCACTTCTTGGCAGCGTATTAAGCTGCCATCATTATTTTAAGCTCGTCAAGCAGCACTTTTGCTTTTTAGTGAGTGTAAAATTAAAAATAAATATATAAATAAGTGTATTACTGTGTGTGTGAGTGTATGTGTGCATGAAAGTGAGACTTAGAATGATCAATCCATTATTTTTCACTCACAAAGCAGTGTTTTGGCTGTTGAGTGTAAAAGAAAAAGAAATATAAAAAAGAAAGAAAATGTGTGTGCATGTGCTTTTATGTTTCTGCCTAACTGTGTGAGTGTATGCGTACTTGCTTGCATGAAAGCAGAAGTACGTTTGTATGTGTGTGAAGAGATAGAGACAGAGTTAGATCGATTGAACAATTACAGCCGTAGCAGTTAAGACGTTTGCATACCTCTCAACCTCTTAGCTGAAGAAATCTCGATAAAGCCTAAAATTAAATGGGAACAAAGGCTCAGAAATAGGAACAGATGTTGCTGTTACAAAATTACAAAGTTGCTTGAATAACCGGATTTGTGTTAGTATGCATTTTCTGAAGCACAAGTGTGTGTGTGTGTGTGTGTGTGTGTGTGTGTGTGTGTGTGTGTGTGTGTGTGTGTGTGTGTGTGAGTGAGATACAGTGAGATCAATCGACCACTGGCAGTACCAGTTAAAATGTTTTGCATACCTCTCAATCTCTTAGCTCAATAAATCTGGATAAAGCCTTAAATAAAGGGGGAACAAAGGCTCAAGAATAGGAACAGATTTTAAATATTGCTCTTGTAAAATTAAAAAGTTGCATGAATAACAGGATTTTTGTTAGCATGAATTTTCTGAAGGAAATGGTCTTAAACTCAAATGTATGTCATTATTTAGTGACTTAGTGATGCCTGCGGTGCCGGGCCTCATAACTCTGCTGGTTGGGTGTTATTTACACAGTAACACACACTCTGCTGGACATTATTGCTTGTGTTTTGTTATGTACTTTTGAGAGCAGAAGACATCGTCCATTTGTTGTCTCACAACATTCATAAAGAAACCATCATACTAGGTGACCTCAACATAGACTGGAACCTCATCAGCTCCCCTACCCCCCCCCCTCAAAAACAATAATCCTACATGGTTTTACACCGATAATTACTACCACAGCTAGACTCAATGTTTCTAGTAACAGAGAATCTATAAAATACTGGTTTCTCACAAACTGAATTAATAAGTTAACATTCTATGGATCACTACCCGACAGTACCAGTGACCATCTCCCAACATATATACCAAGAGAACAACCTAACAAAACTAAAGAAGTAATCTATAAAAAAACACCCAATTCCTCAAACTTTAACTATGAAACATTTATCTCCTCCCTACTTCACTACAATTGGAACATACTAAAAACCCTCCCACAAGATGATGCTGTGTCACACTTCTACCTAACCTTCCTAGGAATACCTAACGATGAAGCACATATCTGCATGAAAAAAGTCAAATCAAACACTGTCCCATGGCTATCAAAAAATACTAAACTGCTGGTGCTACAGACAGACAAAGCCTGGAAAGAATTGCACAAAAACAGAGGCCAAACAAGCTTCCAAAATTGTAGACAGCTGAGGAGTCAAACAAAAAAACATACTTAACTACATAAGCAATCCTTCCACAGCAGCGTCGTACACAAAAATGCACAAATCTTTTTTGGCCAGCAGTCAAGAAACTCCTAAATCCAGGCAAAATATCCACACTCTCCCCCACTACTAGCAATAATATAGAATCTATACCCTGCCAATTTAATTAGCATTTCATCCAGTCATTTCTATACCATCTCCCCTTCCCTGTCTTCATGCCAAAAACCTCAACAAAGCCATTCCTGAAGTTCAAACTTTCATTTCATTCCCAAGTCCAGCGTTCAAAAATATCTACTAAAACTAAAACTTACCACATCAGTTGCTGACAACTTACTAGCAAAATACTTAAAAATCACAGCAGACACAATAGCCCACCTTGACTCTGTCCCCATTAACCTCTCTATTAATGAAAACTATGTCCCACTGATCTGGAAGAAGTCCTTCATCATTCCCCTATACAAAGGTGGTAGTTGTACTGAATTCACCTATTACAGACCCATCACTATTTTCTCTCCCTTATCTAAATTCTTTGAAAAATGTATTCAAACACAACTTGCCAAACATTGCAATAACTTCCTCTTAAAACCCAACATGTTTTTTGACCAAACCATAGCATTGCATCTACCCTCCTAAATTACACAAGCATCATCACTGAAATTGGGAATGAAGGTAACCCAGCCTCATCACTTTTTCTACATTTCTCTAAAGCTTTTGATACTATATCCCATCAAAAACATCTCATTGACCTGTTTCTCTTGGCCTCTCTTACACTTCTCTCACCTGGTTGCAAAGGTACCTGTCCTACAGACAGCAAGTCATTAAATGGAACAAGACTTTTCCTCTTTTCACCCTGTCTCTGTTAGTGTCCCTCAAGGGTCCATCCTTGGCCCAGTCGTATTCAACATCTTCATCAACAACACTGAGTCTGCCTCACAACCTGCCACCATAGTACATTACACAGCTGATTCCACTTAATCTCCTCTTTCCTAGCCCTACAAAAACTGCAGAAATTCAGACAAGAAGCTTTCAGAATTACTGAATCTTGTATAATGAATGCCCACCTACTCCTAAATCCTCAAACAAAATGAATGTTATTCACACCCAAACAATACGAAAATGATAAAACTGCATTCACAATAACCTTACTGTATAATACAAAAATAGATATTGTATCCCAGACAAAACTCCTAGGATTTATAATTGACAACAAGCTCATATTTGACTATCATAACCTTCATGCCATTAAAACAAATAGCAGCCTGTATCTCTATATAGAAGCAAATATTATCTCACTGATACTGATAGAAATGCTCTGGCTCCTACCTACCTACTACATTCTCTTCTCTACACCTCACCAATTCTAACAAATCTGAATACCACCCATAAATCAAAACTGGATTCCTGCTATAACAAAATATCCAAATTTCCCACCAGCATACCCTATAAAGCACACCACTGTCTCCCACTACAAATGCTAAACTGGCTAGAGTTCCCAAATTACCTAATCTAAACCCAACTATTCACCACCTATGACATCATCCACTCCCTATATATGCCCTGTCCTACAAAATACTCTCCCCTTACTACTCCCCTTCCAGGTACTTGCCAGCCAGCACAAAATTCTATCTCACAGTTACTAAACCTAACAATAATGCTGGTGAATTTCTTTATTACGCTACATCTCAAAAATCTTGAACTCCATTCCAGTTCAACTAAAACAAAAAAAGAATAAAACACAATTCAAAATCCAATTTAAGCAAGACTTAAAAGTCAAACGGCTATTTTCTTGTACATCTCACCCCAACTCAGTTCCCACTTTTCATAAAACCATCCCTCCCATCTCCAGAATAAACCAGTCACCTAAGATATCTCATCAAAAAAACAGAAACCAAACTCACCTTAATAAATATGATCCTGAGAAGCATGTGCAATAAAATCCATGACATGCATGCTTATCATGCCACACATACTCCTGATGTAGTCATAGCTACTGAAACCTGGTTACAAAAAAGAAATAAAGGATAATGACGATATAACCTCCCAGGATAAAATATACTTAGGCATGATAGACAAAAACAAGCGTGCAGGTAGTGTAGCAATCATCTATAAAAACTGCCTAACCATCACTTTACTTACACAGGAAATACCCAAATATAACAATGCTGAACTTCTATTCTAATAACACTCCTAAAAATTAACAATAGGAAAGCTATTTGTTTAACGACAGTTTGTACACCATCAGGGAATAACATCAATATTGCTGAAAGCATCCTGTATTGGATATCCCAACAAACTAACTATGAAACTATAATACTTGGAGACTTAAATATAGACTGGCAACTCTTAAATTCCACTACCCCCACTGAATCCATAAACTTGTTCAACTTGACGCAATTAATAACCACACCTACTAGAGTCAATAAAACTTCAGGGAGATGCTCAATATTAGTCTGGATTCTTACAAACAGACCAGACAAACTAACAAAAGTAGGCTGCCTCTGAGATAGCATAAGTGATCACATACCAACATATGTCATTAGAACTCACCATAACCCAGATAAACATATTATCTATAATCAAATACGAAATACAACCAATTTTATCAACGATAGTTTCAGTGAAACACTAAAATATTATAACTGGAATGTACTTAGAACAATGCCACTAGACACTGCTGCAGAACACTTTAATAATATATTCTTACAGACATTAAATAATCTAGCAGCACTACAGAATAAAAAAGTAAAGTCCAACCCCGTACCATGGTTGACAATAGAAACAAACAAAAAAATCAGGATAAGGGATAACGTTTGGAAAAATTGGTATAAAAATAGAACTGAAAATGCCTTCCAGCAATTTAGACACATTAGAAATCTTGCAAATCTCCATCTCAAACAAGATAAGGAAACATGCTATACCAACCAACAAGACAAATGTAAAAACAACCCCAAAACCTTTGGTCATCACTAAATAAACAACTCCATACTGGCAAGAGCACTGCTCCCTCTCCAAAAGCAGACAGTATGACAGACTCTATCCCACATGGTTTAATTCCTACTTTATACAATCAATATTATCTCTCTTAGACACTAATACATCTGCCCCCCTCTCTCTACCCTTGTCCAATCAAAACCACCGACAGCTCTTCAGTTTTAGTCCAGTACTTACCTCACTCGTAATGAAGTTGCTTTTTAAACTAAAAACTATATCCATAATTGTATACCACCATCAGAGTACCTAAAATTTGCCACAGAAGTCATAACCTTCCCCATGTCCATACTAATTAATAGGTCCATAACACAAAGATATGTCCCATCACTGTGGAAAAAAATCCTACATCATACCACTGCACAAAGGTGGCACATCTACAGAGTTTAATAACTAAAGACCAATAGCGATTCTCTTCCCCCTCTCCAAAATATTAGACAATGCATCTATATGCAGCTGAAGCAATACCTAACCTCAAATAACATGTTCTCAGTAACACAGCATGGCTTTAGGCCCCAGAACATCACCACTACTGCTCTACTACATTTTATGAATATTATAAACTGACATAAAAACAATGGTGTGTTTGTGTCCACCATGTTCTTAGACTTATTAAAGGCATTAGATACAGTCTCGCACCAGAAATGCTCATTTGACTCTCCTCAATAGGACTTTCACAATACTCCTTGTTGTGTTTCTTTAGTTACCTGTCTGGAAGTTAACAAACTGTTAAATGGGAACAAACCTACTCATCCTTTCAACCAATTACTATAGGTATCCCTCAGGGCTCTGTCCTGAGTCCTCTACTATTTAATATATTTATTAATGACCTCCACACCTCCACTCACCATGCTAGTATAGTTCAGTATGCAAATGACTCAATATTAATATATGCAGCCTCAACAATAAATAAGCTCCAAGACATTACCCAAAAATCTTTCACCTCTGTATAAACCTGTATCAAAGAATCAAATCTCCTACTTAGCCCCGAGAAAACTAAGTTAATGCTTTTTACCTCACAAAGTTGCCAAATCAAAAGCAATTTTTACCATAAAATCAGCAAATAATACTGTCATTGAAACTGTAACTCACAGTAAACCTCTAGGTATTATAATAGATGACAATCTCATGTATGACCAGCATATACTGCACACCTTTAAATCTACACATCAGAAACTAGGGCCTCTTTATAGGATCAATGGATTCCTTACAGATACTGCAACAAAATATCTAGCCACCAACTTCTTATTGCCAACTCTCTTATATGCTGCTCCTATCCTAACAAGCTTAAATGATACTCAAAGAAAGAAACTTCCCTCCTGCAACAATAAAATAGCTAAATTTGCCACCCTCATAGGACCCACCATTGTCATAGATTAAAGTAATTAAACTGACTTTTACTACAAAACTACTTAACGTTTTCACAACTAACTATAGCACACAAACTCATTTATTATCCAGAAAATTGTCCTGCACTACAAAGCTTATTACTACCCTACTGTCCAGCAAGGGACCTCCGCTCTAGTAACAAATTCCTATTATTTACAAATAAGTCAAGTAGTGTTGCAGGAGACTCGCTCTCCTCCCAATATGTTTTTAAACTCTGGAATAGTAATCCCAACAAAAATAAAACCTCTGACAAACTTAATAGTTTTAAACCACTGCTTAAGCAACATCTTAACCAGTCCTGGTCCTGCACATGCTCATCACAAGGTTGAGGCTTTGTGTTAACCGTACAATATTCTCCAAAAACTCTCCTTAAACAGAATACACTCAACCTCTCACTGAAATGACAAAACAATTTTATACATAACTGCTGCCTGCACAATCCACTAAGTGGCATGTAGGCTTTCTCTTTAGTAGCATCCTCCTCTGTAAAATCTTAGAATGTAAAAATGCAACTATTGCTTGTGTATAAATGTAAATAAAAATGTAACTACTCTATGTTTAACTGGAACTTAGTATAATGCAATGTAAGCAAATGGAGCTTTCCTCCACTGAAAATGGGATTACCCAGTCCGACTTTTCCGGTAAAGACAAATAAATAAATAATATAAATCTCCAGGATAAGCCAATCCTCTTTTTCCTCTCTGTAACTCCTAATTTATAGTCTCTTTCTCCTGTCCTCCCTCTCTCAACTATAGCCACCTGCTCTAAATTGACAGCAGCCTATTAAAACTAAGGCATGCACACTCAGAAATAAAATTGTACTGTCAGTTATGTTGTCAGACTATGTACAAATATTTTCCCTGCTTCCTAGTAATGTATGTTAAGTTGTCAGGACCTTGTACAAAGATCTTCTAACTTCCTAGTAAAATGGCTGACTATGTACATAAACCTGATGATAATTATAAAATATAAACTACCTAGAGCAATGTAAACTATTGTTGTTTATTTGCAAATAATCTGCTGATAGTCATATTTACTGTTATGTTAGTTAAAAATATCAGCAAGATGCCAAAAAAAAAAAAAAATCCCAGGGGGAACAGACATGCATCCAAATTTTAATACTAAGCACTTTCACTCCTTGTAACACAGAACTTCTTCAGAACAACTGAAAAAAAGTTATATCACACTTTTAAATAACAGCAATTATTCAATAAAACACAAGCTCAAACAAATATTATTCAGCAATCACTAAATATTCATAAAAACTATCTAAAAGATAAATCATCTTTAAAATTCATCACAACCTTAAAATGTATCAGAAATAAATTACTTAGTAATAATTTTGCTCTTTTTAAGATTAATAAACTAGCAACAGAAGTTTTGTCATTTAAACCTGGTGGGTTGGTAGCTTTGAACAACAGTTGCTAATGTAACGCCATAAATTCTAAGAAAGCTGACCAATTTCCACCTTACTCAAATAGTGACACCCTCTCTAAAATAAAAAATATATAAATTTCTTAAGGCACCTACACATAGCCACATGTGTGTAAAGAGCATTAGTAGTGTCACCCCTCCTAAAAGCATATATATGCTGATAGATTCTGTTTTAGGAGTGTTTTCCATTTTACAAACATAAAACGCTGGATAGGACATACACCATGCTAGATATACAACTCTACTTTTATTGAAATCAATGTTTTGCTTAGGGTAATAACTTTGGAAAGTTTCCTACAATAATATTAGTAGCTTCATAAATAAAATGGCTCCGTGAACAACCACATTTTGTCATACCATTTTTCACTGTAATATTAATATTCCTTAGCCCTTTCACCAACATAAATTTCAAATTTATTTGTCTACAAACGTTAGGCTATCACCTAAAACAGTAAACAAACCTAATGGCTGAAACATAAGTGTCCACTATTTAGATAAAGTATCTTAATATCTTTCAATGCTTAGTTGTAGTCACAAATCATAGCCCTTGAAAAATAAAATTCACTGTCCCTACTATTAACTATACTAGCCTGAAATGGAGTAGTGGCTGAAATTTGTCTTTTCTACATTTCTTAACTTCTTCATTTGTTTTATCAGTAAAATCTATAGGATATTTATAGTCAAGGAACATCAATTTCAAAAGCTCCAATTGTTGAAAAACTATTATATCCTCTGAAACTAGGCAGGAAATACATACCATTTGACCCTTAACAATGTTATTTTTTTGCCGGAGGGGGTGGCAAAAAAGATAATGTAATAGACTATTGGAATAAGTCTCTTTTCTAAAGATATTTTGATTCATATCTTTCAGTTCAATGTTTTTTTTTTAAATTTTAACATCAAGAAAGTTGGTTTCACTGTTATGGTACTCATACTTAAACTTTAAAAATTCAGTTGTTTAATTAATATATTTTATAAACTCCATCAATTCAACAACATCACCTACGCGTAATAAAAACATTGTCCATATAGTGGTAATTTGACATAGCCATTGGTTATAATAAGATGTAAAAATATAATTTCCCACCACCATAGTATGATATTCCCAAAAACTGAGGCCACTGCTCCCATTGCCGCAATAGTAATTTGTTTATAACATTCATTTTCAAAAAATATATAGCTGTTTGTCAGCAGTTATTCCATGCAACTAACTAAAACATTAATGTCTTTCAGTTATAAAATTGCTCCCTGAATAAATGCTTCCCAAAACCATTTTATTTTATTGTTTTGTTGACTGAATTAGTCCCACTAGGCTAGTAGCCTCTTTTCAGGGGGAGACCCAAGGTAGTATTTATACTACTACGGAAAGTTTGGCCAGGGCATGAGAGAACATATCCTACTCTTTTCAGTAGATGCCGTGAGATCTTTTACATCCACCTGAGCTACCACCAACTCAAGTAGATGGGGCCTCAGTTTAATGCCTCACCCAAATTACAGTACCCTCCACTTATGCTGCACTGCAATGTCAGAAATGAATCTACTTGGTGTGGGAAGAGAACCCACAGCCTTCTGCACTAAAAGCAAATGTGCTTCTTGCTGTGCCACTGACACCATTCAATGCTAGTGGGGTGGGTTATAACCAAGAATGAATCTTTAACATCAATTGTTACAAAAAAAAGGAATCAACAAATTCTAATATTGTCAGAGAGAACTAAAAAAATGGCAAGGGTCTCCTCAAATAAACAATTTATCATTAAAAAAATTCTTTCAACATAAAATCTACATATTTAGCTAGAGATTTTGTTTTAGATCTCCCCCCCCCCCCATCGCAGCAACTGTTGGTCATAAAGGTGAATCAAAGATTTATGTATTTTAGGAATACCAAAAATATTAGTAATAACTGGTTTGTCCACCTTTAAATAATCTACCAAATCTAATGGTAAAGCATCTTCAATAATTAAAGTAATTTAACCATAAATCAAGCCTATAATAGGCAATGTTGACATAATTAATACAAACCCCTCCAAAAAAGTTTGTGTTGTTCAGGTATTGTAACATTTTTTGAGAATATAATAAACTGTTCATAATAACAACTGTTTTTTTAGACGGGTTCACTTTATAACATCGAAATACTGAAATGTCGAATTTCAGTATCTCGAAGCTATAAAGTCGAATGTTACAAATAGCGAACGTTCATAATCGCGAATTTGAATACATCTCGAAGATATGTCGAATTCGCGGTTATGAAGTTACGCTACGTAATGTCCGGGTTTGTGTTTTGGTGGTGCGCGGTGCCGTGTGTGGATGTAGGTGTTATGTCAGGTAAGTGAGTGTTTTGTAAGGGTTTTGAGTGGGAGTTAGAGTGTGTGTGAGGGATTGGAGAATGTGCGTGTGTGAGTGAGCTTTTGTGTTGTGTTTGTGCGATCTCGGAGTTAGTATATATAAGTAGGGGGGGGTGTGAGTTGTGTATGTGTGTTGTTTTTTTGTTTATGTTGTGATGTGGGTGTTGTGTTGTATGTTAAGTGTAGTGTGTGCGGTGTTTTTGGTTATGTGGTTTCGCGGTTTTTGTTTGTCGGTGTTTTGTGGATTCGGTTTTATAGTCTCGAGATACTGAAATTCGATATTTCAGCATTTCAAGGTTATAAAGTGAATCCATTTTAGACACATTTTATGCACATTTAGTGATCGATTATTATTTATTTGATTTTATGTTTTATTGGACAATTGCTGTTATTTCAAAGTGTGACAACTTTTTTCAGTTACTCCGAAGAAGTTCCTTTATTACAATGAACAAAATCTATTGGTATTAAAATTTGCTTGTATGCTTTTTGCCTTGGGTTTTTTTTTTTTTTTTTTGGCATATCACTGATATTTTTGTTTTGGAGTTCATACAGTTTCAGCGGTTGTATTATGTTAGTTAGAAAATGTCCCTTTGAACAACTGTAAGTTTAATGTGTTGTGTACAGGATGTTTAACTTTACTCAATTCATATTTAAGTTGTACCAAATGTAAATTAATTTCTCTACCAACTGTAAAGTTTCACTTGGTATACCTCATACTAGTCTTTGTTAGTTCAACTTGATTATACAAAATTGTTACCTTGTGGAGCTTTTATCCCCAGGCCTGCACTGAAAATGGGCCATGCCCAGTCAGACTTTCCCAGTCAACAAAACCAAATAAACAAATAAATAAACACTGAGAACAATGGGCACAGAAATCAAAGATATGAATACACAAGTAAGTAAGAGAAGAGAGTAAACAGTAAGCGCAATTACAAGAAGAGGGTTACCAGACAGTGAAAGTATACTGCAGACAATGTGCACAGAAATCAAAGCTATATATATGTAAATATATATATATATATATATATTCCCCAAAAACACATAGGTGCACGCCAATAAAATTGAGGTGCTCGCAACGTAATACAAAAGCACCAAAATTATTTTTCAGCACTCACATAAAACTCTTCAACATCTCCAAATGGAAATCCAAAAAAAAGGGACCCAAGCAAACACTGAAATCAGAGTAATATGTTTAATCCAAGTAAAATACATGGAGCAAACATTCAAGTAATCCACACAGTGGCCATACTGCTTGCTAACACAGACCGATGACCGGTTTCACCCCTTGGCATCGTCAGTGTGACTACACAAGACAAATTACCACATATTTATATGGCAGTGTGCTACCCAACATTTAAAGGAACTGAGTACATAAATATATAACAATATAAACATGCAATAACTTGTTCAACACACCATACACACACACACACACATATATATATATATATATATATATATATATATATGGGTCTACCTGATAAGACCGATAAGCGAAAACACCGACAACGAGATCACCGACACCACAAAACCGAAAGTTCAAAAACAAGAAAGTTCATATGCCCTACAAAGCACAATCCCGACAGTTAACAAAACAAAACAAAACAAATTCGCTGTTCTGAAAAACACACACACACACACACACACACACACACAACACAAGCACACCAAAAACCTTAGAAACCTACACTAAACCTTACATGCACAACTATCTATGCACTAACCTTAACCCAAACCCTAACCCTAAGTTCCGTCACTATCGCGCACTTACCTTACCTGCACCCTAACCCTAAAGTCCGTCACTATCACACACTTACCTTACCCGCACCCTAACGTCCATCACTATCGCACACTTACCTTACCCACACCCTAACCCTAAAGTCCGTCACTATCGCAACATATATACACACATATATGTATTTTTTTACTATAAAGCCCAAAATATCAGAAACATATAAATAAATATGACCAAAGACAAAAAACAATATCATGGCCCACCAGAAAAATTTTTTTTTGCCAATATTGAAATCAAAAAGCAGTCAAATATTATATGAAAACCTAAACAGTCTTACCAATGGTCATTAAGACCTGGTTTATATAATGCACCTAATTTGATTATCCACATTCGCTCTTTTCTATCTAACAATTCATGTTTACTTATGTCAGACAGTCTATTGCCTTTAACCATATCAATGCCCACAAAAAGAAATTGTGCTGTAATATGTATCAAACTATGCTTAAATAGTGCACTCCTTTGACGTCTGCAGTTGATATCACTTAAGTGCACCACAATTCTACTCTTTAGGCTTTTCGAAGTCTGACTAACATAAAAAGCCCCACACTGGCACACCATCATGTAAACCACCCACTCAGTATGACATGTTATCAAATGTTGAATATCAAAAACCTTTGGTGTATTAACAGATGTAAATGATTTTGTCTGTGACATCACCCTACAGTAGTCACAATTACCACAGGGGTTACTGCCCTTAGGTAAAATTCTTAATTCATTGTCTTCCGACCAATCTATCTGCTTGTACCAAGCGAGGGATTCACCAATATTCCTATCCCGTCTGTAACTGTAAAAACAACTGGTATTCAGAACTTGATCGAAAAATGGATCAGATTTCAATATGTCCCAGTGTTTGGAGATCAGTTCCCTAATTTTAAATGTATTAGTACCAAAATTCATAACAAAACTTGTTTTTGAATTAACTTGTGACCTCACATTCACCTGTTCTGCATCTAAATTCCTATTTATCAAGAAATCATCCCTGATATAATTGGATGCAATGGCTTTATCTATTTTAATATTTTTGTTTGAATAACCTCTCCTGACAAATCTATCCCCCATTTTCTCCAATTCAGTTTTATAGCATGCATCTTCACTACAAATGCGCCTAAGTCTCTGGAATTGAGCTCTCGGTATATTAGATGTAACATGTCTAGGATGGCAGCTACTCGCTTCTAGGATAGCATTCTTAGTAAAAGGCTTTTTGTAGAGACTCGTCTTCATAGTACCATCTGAATTCTTGGCTACAGTGACATCCAAGAAATCAATGTTCTTAATTTCAATCCTATCAGTAAATTTCAGGCCAAATTCGAGTTCAAATACTTCACAAACTCAGACCAGTTTTGAATAGTTCCAGACCAGATGTCTCAGCAGTTGTCCAAATAACAATGCCACATGGTAAGTTCTTTCTTGAAAGGATTAGAGTCACTGTATATAAGTTGCCACTCTATGTACCCCATAAAGAGGTCTGCATATATAGGTGCAAATGTAGTGCCCATCGCTGTAACCATCATTTGTAAGCAACATTCACCACAAAAATAAAATACATTATGTTCCAGAACCAATTGCACTAAAGTTAACAAAAAGTCAACATGTCTAGGCTGATATTTACCATATACTTCAAGCCAGTGTCTCAAAGCCTGTATACCCCCTCTATGTGGGATACTCGTGTACAATGATTGAAGATCAAGGGTACAAAGATAGGATTCAGGGTATACTTGCAGTTCATTCATTAAACTCAAAAAGTTGTTAGAATCTATTAATCTAGCTCTAACTAGGTTGAGCAATGGTTTAAATTCATGCTCCAAATATACCAATAAGGGTTCTGTCAGGGATCCTTTCCCTGACACTATAGGTCTACCTGGGGGATTCAGTATAGTTTTGTGTATCTTGGGCAAAATATAGAACTGTTGGGGTTTAGGATTATCCACAAGAAGCTGTTTATATAGGGATTCTGATATATCCCCATTTAACTTGGCATTTAAAAGAAATTAATCAGTTTTTCTTTTAAAGTCCATCGTAGGATTTAAAGGTAAGTTATAATAAAACCTACCATCCTTCAATTGCCTTAAAGCTTCTCCCATGTAATCATTTCGTGCCCATAACACAATAGCACCACCCTTATCTGCCTTAACTATCACTAGATCTTTATTATTCAGTAGCTTTGTCAATGCCCTTCTCTCCAGTGTCGTTAGATTATCACCAAAATCCCTGAAAATAGAATTTTGATTAACATGCAAATCATGTAGTACCATGTCTTCAAACAACTTCACTCGGAGGTGATATGGTGGTTGGAAATCAGATTTGTTGAAAAGAAAAATATTAGAAGCAGCATAATTAACATCATCATTAGCATCAGCTTTAGTACTAAAAAAGTATCTCAAATTCAAAGCTCTACAAAACTGTTTGACATCAAGACATATATCAGACTCAGAAAAGAAACATGTTATTGCATGTTTATATTGTTATATATTTATGTACTCAGTTCCTTTAAATGCTGGGTAGCACATTGCCATATAAATATGCGGTGATTTGTCTTGTGTATTCACACTGACGACGCTAGGGGGTGAAACCAGCTAATGGTCTGTGTTAGCAAGCAGTATGGCCGCTGTGTGGATTACTTGAATGTTTGCTCCATGTATTTTATTTGGATTAAAAGTATTACACTGATTTCAGTGTTTGTTTGGGTCCCTTATATATATATATATATATATATATATATATATATATATATATATATATATATACATAAGATGGGAGGGTAAATGTTCAAATTGTACTAAGATAATTTCTTTTAATGTGCTTATGTCTCAAAGACAATTTTGTAATAATAAAATTATGCAGTAAGCATGTCAACATAATTATTGGCGGTCACTCTTCCTGAGCAAATATAGGTGAATAGAAACAGACATGATAGTACAGGATGTTAGAGTAACACAAAGTAACATTGTAACAAAGGAGAGTAAATAAGATATAAATGTGATTAACATGCTGAGTTGAGATGACGGTTAGCAAGGACAGTACATACATTAGGTGATATTTGCATAGCCTGCATTTCATTAGTATAACATGTTGGAAAATAAGAATGGGTCATAAGGCACAATCTCCTTTTGCAAGAATCTAAGCCATGCCATCAGTGTCACCACTGAGCTGTGTATTAAATGTGAATATGACAAAAAGAGGCATAACACATTCATGAAGAGGATCATCCTTGAAAGGAATTATGCACTTTCATATTCCAATGGTTACTGATCACATATGTAGGTGTGTGTGGCCTTACAAATGTGGGAGTAGAATGTGCCATACATAATACCCTTGCCTAAGGCACTCCTGTCTGACACAGTTATTGAGCAGACAGATAAGAACAGATGCAAACATCATACCATGATGCAATCTATTCATTTGCCGTAGGAAATAGCAACAGATATTGTTACAAACAACTGAAATTAATGTGTGAATTAAGAAAAGATCCATGATAATGAATGTCATATCAGCATGTCAGACTGATGGCAATTAATTGCTATCCTCATGTGCACACAATTGTAATCAGTCCTATATTAATGGTCCTCAGTCTAGGAATGTTTCTCTGGATTTTTGTACACATACCACCCAAGAACTGGAGCATACTTGTGTACAACACACTACTCAGTGCATGTGCCACAGGAGTACTCTCACCATGACTTTGGCAGAGAAAATCTTCTATGGTCATGAAATCCAAACGTTCGTTCACATGTGTTTGTGCAACATACCTAGGAATAATACAGATGTGATGTAATGGTTGTTGTGTGACATTGGTACATTCATACAAAGTGATCTCCTATGATAGAATTGAACAACAAGCTGTACAACTCCTCCAGCTAACTATATAGCTATGAATCACATGCACCACAGTGAAACTGTCATCACAGCTGTTGAACTCCATCTGTGTGAAGTTATTACATCAGATGTACTTTATTATAGCAATGATCAATGACATGGGTGTAGTATATTGAAGATTTACCCATGGTTGGTTTGGTTTAATCACAAGGGCCAGGTCCGAATGATTAAACAAAGCCAACCATGTGTAAATCTTCAATATGCCACACCCAGGAGTCAGTTATTGCTATTATATGACGACATTATTTATGAAAAAACTTACTTACTTTTCTTAAATAATGTCTTTGTATAACAGTGCCGTGGTGTTCTTCCACATTATTTCCTGATTCCGCTGCTTTGTTGATGTACTGCACATGTGTATGGGACTTCTGTTCCCACATTACGCAGTGTACATCAGTGGTTTGGAAAGCAAACAACAGAGACAGGAAGAGCTTCACTGCTTTTTATTTTAGAGAAGAAATGAAGCTGTAACCTGTGGACAACTTAGAGGTACGAAAGTGACAGGGAAAATACAAGGAAAATCAGGTATGTTTCTTTAGTTTTGCAGAATGTACCTGATTTTTCTTGTATTTTTCTCTGCCCTCATAAGTATCTCTATACCTCTTATTTTAAGAAAGGTGGCTAAAGCTATAAATAAAGGAGGAGACAGATAATGTTACTCTTATAAACTTAAAAGTTTTGAGAAAAATTTGCATTGTTTGAAGGAAAGAGAGTCTGAAACTGAAATGCATGTCATTATTTAGTGTTTTGATTACTCAGTGATTTGTTGGAATTTAAGAGGTGCAAAGTCACTAAATAATGACATGCATTTCAGTTTCAGACTTCCTTTCCTTCGGACTAATGCATATCTAAACATAGCAGTAGATAAAAAAGTCTGGCCGCTCAATGATACTTCAGCAGCCAGACTTTTATTATTGGTACGTTGTTGATTTACAATGGGCATACTGGTTGGGCTGACCAATCAGCGTGCTCGTTTTTGAATGTTAATGGCCAGTCCTTGTATAATTTCCCATAATATGATAAAATAGATCAGGGGAGACCTCTGCCACTCTTTATAGACACATTAAAACTGGGGGATATAATTCCTGCAGAACAGTTAGGGACACAAATACTTACAGCCACTTAGTGCTGGTTTTGAACACTTGACTAAGTGTTGAGAAAATCATCAAAATAGTGGGCTCAATGAAAGTGCCATGGTATAAGTTGCATCACCAGTTGCAATATGTGAAAGCATTATACCATGTAAATGGATCAAAGAATATGTATCTCTGTAATTACTTTGAAATAAACTTTGTTGCATGTCAGACATTTCCTGATGCTAGGTATACCCAAACACATGTGTGGCCTCCTGCTGTTGTCACTGTGATGGCAGAACAACAATGTGGGTTTAATCCCATATTGGAGCACATGCCTCAGTTAGGCAACAACATACATTACATCGCTTCATGTCCCCAGTCCTAAGGAGGTGTATTACTGCAACTGGTATGGAAGGAAAATCTAATCCAATGACAGTATCAGTCTTCAATACAGCATTTCAAAATGAAAATTTGAATAAACTCTTGTTTTTTTTTTTTTTTTTTTTTTATTAAACAAACATCTTTATTAAATTATCATTTATGACATAGGCAATCAGACATCCATATAAATAAAAACAACCCGCATTGACATAATTTCACTTGCAAACATTATACATTACTTATAATCTATCTAGTCACTGTCAGTCAAACATTACATAGCTCATTCAAATCCTGCTTTCCTTTAAAAACCTCATTCCTCATCTGCATTTATTGTTCCCACAATTTCCATTTTTTCTATGTAATTTGCTCCTATACTTTTCTGAAGATCCCATTTTCAGTTGTTTTATCTCTGCTACTATATTCACAACTTCTAGTACAGTTGGTTTAGACTTTGATTTCCATTTCCTAACGACTGCTATTTTGGTACCCACCATAATTAGACTCAGCAAGACCTTACTATGTCTAGGAAATTCTGATTCTGTATCATAGCTCAAAAAACTCATTTCCTTAGTCATACCAATTTGCTCACCCAGTATTTCTGATAGAGTAGTCTGCAGGGAATTATTATATTGTGCCAACTCATTGCAGTCCCAGAAAATATGTTGCCAATTACCTCCTTCTTCCCCATCACACCTCCAATGTTTGCTATCTACATGAGGAAAAATTCTTTGGCGTTTACTTGGAATATAAAAATACCTATGTAAACATTTCCAAGCAAAGATTCTAAATGTTCTAGATTTTGTTGCATATTTGGGAGACATACATATATCTCCCCTTGTTTCTTTTTGAATTGCTTATCCAGTCTTTCTTCCCAGTCCTTTCTAACCTCCTTTTTTAATTTCTTCAAGTATTTTGGGTTTCTAATACCATGATGGGAATGGACCCCATTCCTAAATCAAAGTACAATTAAAGTTCATGAAATTAGTATTATTGCAATCTTTGATGTCAGCCAGAAGTGCTCTTCGCAGCACCTGCAATGTTCCCAGTAATGACTCCTGCAATTCGTACAAGGTTACATGTACTGGTAACATAACTAAATACGATTGTAGATTCTTTTTTTATAAGACCCATTGCTTCTACTGCTTTTGGAACTATATAGCTATCTTTCTTCCACATTGCTCTCGTTTCTGTCAGCAGATCCTGATATTTTATGACTTTGTATATCTCTGTACGCAAGACACTGGAGTCACTGGATGTGGCAATTTCAACGATCAATGCTACTTTTGTCTTCTTTTCATGGACCACTATATCTGGTTTTCTAGCATTTGTCTTTTGAACTGTTGGTAATGGGTGATCCCATGTGATGTAGACTTCATTATTTTCTGTATGGTTTGTGGCTTGTGCTTCCAGTGTTTTTCGGCCACTTCAGTACCATAATATTTGCACGATCCCCAGTGCAACAGTCTTGCCACATTATTATGCCTTTCAATATGCAGTCCTTCTGCCATTAGTATATTACAACCAGCAACAAGGTATGCAACTGTTTCCAATTCTGTTTTACAAAACCTACATATGTCTGTTTCTCCCCCTCCTGTTACGTTCTCTGATTGATTGTTATAGTTAGCATGCAATATTTTGTATGCACTACTAATTATTCCTGTTTTAACAGCAACTCCCATTCTAGATTCTACTGAAAACTCTACCAGTACTGGTCTTTCTCTTAGGATCCTCCTATGTCTTTCTCTTCACCTATATGTTGATATCAGTCCTTGATAGCGAAGGCAATCTCTAGCCTGTAGTCCAAATAAATTCTTAACCTTTCTCCACTCTATTATATTTCCCTCTCTAATTATTTGCTACCAATATCTTGTTTTTTTTGCCAGTTTTCTCCAATAAATTCCAGCCCCTTCTTGCCTATTGTCCAGTGAGGGACCTTCATTCTAGTAACAAACTCATTAATTACAAATAAGTCAAATAATGTTGCAGGTGACTTGCTCTTCTCCCAATATGTTGCCAAACTTTGGAATAGTATCCCCACAAAAATAAAACCTCCAACAAACTCAATAGTTTTAAAGCACTGCTTAACATCTTAACCATTCTCAGCTCTGCACATGCTCAGCACAAGATTAAAACTTTCTGTTCACTGTATGATACTCTCCATAAACATAAAATTCTCAAGCTCTTACTGAAATGATAAAACAATTTTTACATACAAGTGCTGTCTGTACAATTCACTAAGTTACACATGTGCTTTCTCTAACTTCCACCTCTGTAAAATCTTAGAATGTGTAAATGTAACTATTATTTGTGTAAAAATGTAAATAGGAATGTAACTACGCTGTGTCTGGCTGGAACTTAGTATAATGTAATGTAAGCAAATGGAGCTTTTCTCCCTGGGTCCCCACTGAAAATGGATATTACCCAGTTGAACTTTCCCAAAAATAAAGACAAGTAAATACTGTCTGTATCCCTAATTGCAGTCATTCCTAACTGCAGAATCTCCTTTCTCCATTCCAGTGTTGTCTTAGTTCTTAGAATACTTTCTGCTACTTTATGAATATAATATTTTGTATGGTTATTGTTATTCTCCGTAAGGATCTGCATCCAAAATCTCAGTGTCTCCTTTTACCCCCCCTTTGTCATCCTCTCTTTCCACTTTGAATTCTAGGTTTCTGCTTGTGCTATGTATAGGACCCTTAATTGTGTAGCTCTGAAATACCCCTTCAAATCAGTTAATCCCAGACCGCCTTGTTCTATTGGAAGAATCAGCTTATCCCACTTGACTCTTCATCTTCCCCTCCCAGATAAAATCCTTCAGCTCTTTATTAATTGTTATCCAAAACTTCTCTGGTTGATAAAATATGCCTGACCTGTGTATAAAACTAAAGGGTAGAATAAACTCTTGTAAGAGAAAACAACATCTGCACATGAACACAGCACAACACTGTTAACAACATATACGCTAAGTATAAACAGCAGTGTCGGAATTTGAACTATATAACATCACAAGCTACCAAAAGTTTGCTGAAACACAAGCTCCACTCAGAATTTATTTTACAACTGAGACAATGCACATTTCAATGGATAACATCACCACTATGTATTACATCGATGTTTCTGCTAATAAGTGCTCACACAGCACAAGCACACAGTATATATATATATATATATATATATATATATATATATATATATACACATCATATATGTATTTGTAGCCTGTTCTTTACAGTAAGAGGAAGAAACACACACTCACAGAAGACAGTCAGTCCTGTATTCGAACTTTCTACCCATCTACATGAAAGTGTGTTATACACACACCTCACAGAAGTCATCGGATTGTAAATACTGTCAGTAGTAACATGTGTAAGACACTCCTGCATCCACTAACCTTCACACATACACAGCTGTGAGGTTCTCACTGCTGTAATCAATCTCTCTACCTATCTACTGACACAGTCTGCATGCAAGTGTATTATAAGCACTCACCACAAGAGAGGTTTGACTTTAGAAGTGAGAGAGTGTATTTCTGAAACAATTATCAATGTGTTGGAGACAGTATGTGTTTGTGGGCAGATAGAAAAGGGATGTGGCATTCATCTGATCATGTAAATGTTTCTGTTGAGTGGGAGTCAAATGAGCATAGCTGTTGAATTAACCCTCCAGTGATACTATGGCCCCACCATCGCACACATAAACACACACATTATGACTGTTGTGAGATTAGAACCCCCCTACTTATCTAGTTACACAAGTTAGAGGACACAGTACTTAACGCAAGCAAGGATGCCAAACTCCATGAAAATTCTGGGGACAAAAAGTGAAGTCTTTTTTATGGGCCATGTGTGTTGTGTGTGATTCTATTTTTTGACCAGATTACATGTGTGAAAAAGTGGTTGATAGGAACGTGGTGGAAATGGGGGGTGGAGGACAAGCAAAGGGAAGGAGACGGGGAAAAGAACAGAGACATTTGCAGGAAGATATTGGGGGTCAAATCATAACTATCCACTTCTTCACAACATAAATGCAGAGCTGTATACAGTGGTGATGTCACCCCACCAAGGACGGGTGACAACAGAATAATTTTGTACAGTCAATTGTACCAGATCAAATCTGTCAAGAAGACACATAGGTGAAGTGGACAATTGTGTATGGGTCTTTTTTTTTTTATTTTTCTTTTTTTTTTTTGTGGGATATGTGCCTATTTTTTTAATTTATTTATTTTTTTCTTTCAAAAAGAGAGGAATGTTGGGTGAGGGACTTGGGAATGTGAGGGTCAAGTAGGTAGGGTAGATGAGGAAGCAGGCACAGGCATACAGGACATACAATACAGGCAGAGATGGTGATGGGTGTCATGAAAGGAGATACTGCAGCACAGCTGTCTGGAATTTTGTAAATAATTATATGCCATTTGTAAATATCAACATGATTTATATAGGATGCTTGTGTCAACTGTTTTATTTATTTATTTTAAATTTATTTACTGGGAAAGACCAACTGGGATAAGACCCATTTTCAGTGGAGGCCTGGGGAGAAAAGCTCCACATACAGAAATTATACAAAAAAATTGGTCTACATTACAAGACCGAAAAATCAGAAATGCGAATGCTTAAACATCGAAAAAAATGGAACCTCGAACTTGCTATTGTGGGGGGCTGTGCCCCCCACATCCCCTGCTAAATATATATTCCAACTCTGAGATCGCACTACAGTGAGGAAAGGGCAAATATTCCAGTCTTCATTGTACTGCGATCTGGCAGATAGCACTTTGAGGTCCGATCTTTTCGATGTTGGCAGTGTTCGCTATTTTGAGCTTTCTGTCTTCTGATATAGACCACAAAAATGTTATACAAGAAATTATACAAAACTTATACAAAAAAAAAAAATATATATATATATATATATATATATATATATAGAAGACATACAGTACACCAGAAGTTACGTTCTATGCTATTATAGCTGACATTTGCATTGTACAATTATCTGATATAATTCCTTATTGTAGTGTAGACATTGTAGTTTCTCAAAGTCAGCTGAGGAAGGGATTGTAGGGGGAAAATTGGTTAGAAAAAGATGAGGTTAGAGATTATTTAGGCATCAGAGAGGACATAGATTATGAAATGGTCAGGGAAGAAGAAAAAGTATGACCAGAAGCTATTAAAACTAGTTAGCCTGGAGTAGTACAGGGACAAAGCCAGGTGTCATTAAGATCATTTTTAAGAATCCTTTTGAATTGGTGTTGATTTTGATGCTGTGAGGTGGTGAATTCCACCACTGTATTAGAACTGTATGTCATGTGTATATCAAACTAGGTTTGTATAGACGTGTGTTAAAAAGGTATTTTATAAAGTGCTTGTGCTTAAAATATTGCCACAGGGGGCCTACTGGAAGAAAACAGAAATATACATGCAGTATTGTAACTGTTTAAATGCATATATTTTAACAGTGGAAACTGGAATACAGGAGGTTAACTTCAAAAAATAACTGAAATTAAATTTACTTTATAGGCTAGGCCGGAGACATAATTTCTGTGCTGAGAAGCTTCCTGTATTGTCTTCAGAGTGAACTAATTACTAGTTTTGAAATGTGAAGCAATGCAATTGTTTTATTACTTCCAGCATCTGCCTAATATCTGAGGTCTATGTATTTTCATAGGTAGAAAATACTGCCAGATTCCAGCAGTGGAGGTTTCACCCAGGATAGAGGCAGATGACAAGAAATTATATGTCATTCTGCAAGCTATCCCAGCAGTAATATTTGAGATATTAATTTAAAAAGTCTCTTCGAGAAACAGTGCATTCTGTATTCTGTCTTGGACCTGAAAAGAACCATTCACTACAGTATCTACCTTGCTCTGATCAAGTCAGTTTCTAGGGAACAGTATACCTCTCTTGGATATAGTCAGGAATATAGTACAGCTTAGTTTAGATATTTTTCTTTATTTATTGGAGACTGACCTGCAATGTTGTTTGAAATATTTCATGTGATTTTGAACTCTGATGTCACTGTGAATATATACTGAGTATTTTTTGTTCTTTTATTGTTTATTATTAAATATATTCAAACATTTCTTTTTGGCTGATCTGTCCAGGGATATCTATGTTTTGACAGTACTTGGTGACACTATGTGGGCCACTCCTAAAAGCCTTACTCTTGGTCAAACTACCATTTGTATTAATATTAATATTACACAGTAAGATTGGACACCCTTTGTTAAGGGCCTTACATCTCACCATAAACTAATCACTCTGGATATCCACATTCCGCCACCACCCCCGGTCAAAGAAACCACAGTGAAAAACTTTTGAAAAGCAAACTTCACGTTAATTAAGACTGAGATGGGAAGTTTCAAAGCCACCATGCTAAAGGATAACCCTGTCCAAGCTGCAAAATCCTTTACTAATGCACTCTATGGGCACCTACAAGAATGCATGGATCGTGCTATCCCAAGCAAAACCAAGACTCACTCCTCCAAGAAAAGGAATCCAGTCTGGTGGACCTCTGTCATAAACAAGCTATACAATAGAAGAAGGAAATTAGTACAAAAAAGAGTAAAATCCCAAGAAGGGAAGACATCCCTGATCAGTATCAGCAAGAAACTACTTTCCCTCTTAAAATCATCCAAGGCTAGCTTTGAAAGAAAAATTGCCATGGACTCCAAAGATAACCACAAGGCATTCTTTAGCTTTGTCAAGAATCTAAGTGGCATTTCTCAGATCTGCTCGGAGTTAGTGCAGAATGGCACAAAATACACTGAACCGACCGATATAGCCAACATCCTGGCAGACAGGTTCAGTGCAAACTTCACCCCCCTCTCATTCCCAAAAGGGCCCATAACTATACCAGAAAAATGTAGTGCCCCTGAAATCACAGACACTCAGGTTAAAACAGCCCACTCCAAAGCCAAAAACACGTCCCAGGCTGCGTCCTACACGAGCTCAAAGATGAACTAACCCCTCACCTAAACACACTGTTTAAACTCAGCCTCTCCACAGGCTATGTGCCCACAGAGTGGCGCACAGCAATGGTTATTCCGCTCCACAAAGGTGGAGCCACAACAGATCCTGGGAACTATCACCCTATAAGCCTGACTAGCTTGGTCTGCAAAGCTATGGAGCACATCATCATGGATCTCATTAACAGAGACATTGGGCACCTCCAAACACTGGTCCCTATCCAGTTCGGCTTTGTTAAGGGCAGATCATGCCTCCTAAACCTGATGGACTTCTTTGAGACAGTTACCAAGGCTATAGACAAGGGAAAGGTGGTCCACACAGCCTACCTAGACCTCCCAAAGGCCTTCAACACCATTCCCCACTCAGGTACTATAAACAAGCTCACCAGCCTGAACATAAATCCCTATGTCACGAGATGGATTGCCAACTGGCTCACGGACAGAACCCACATAGTAAGAGTTGTGGGAGCTAGGTCTGACTTTAAACTGGTTACAAGTGGCATTCCCCATGGCTCAGTCCTAGGACCCCTCCTGTTTGGCATATACTTCGCAGAGGTACAGGCAAGCACAGGAGGACTATGGCTGATCAAGTTCGCAGATGACTGCAAATGAGGGACTATAATTCACTCTCCCGCTGACACAGACATCCTCCAAAAGGGTCTCACGGAGACAGATACCTGGTGTCAAAACCATGGCCTCAAGCTAAATGCCAAAAAGTGCATAGTCATCCCCTTTGGAAAAAACAAAGTACCCACAAACTATCACATAGGTGGTAGCCCCCTAAATACGGAAGATGTAATAAGGGATCTGGGGACCCTAGTAGATAGTAACCACTCCCTTGATAATCACATTGCCAAAGTGGTTAGAAAATCCTTCTGTGTGGCCCACCTAATCACAAAAGGGTTTGCATCCAGATTGGAAGATGTCATTAGGCCCCTCTATGCATCACTTATCAGACCCATCATAGAGTACAATGCCCCATTTGGGATGTACCTTACAAGACACCTGCAACAACTGGAAAGACCACAGAAGTACCTCACCAAGAGGATCACTGGCCTCAAGCAGATGCCCCATGCAGCTCAACTGAAGAACCTCCAGCTGTACTTGGTTGCATACCTCCTACTCAGAGGTGATCTCTGCCTGACATACAAGGCCATGTCCAACCCAGAATTGATGGACATGCTCCACCTAAAGAAAACCATATCCCCTCATGCCATACGCTCTAGGGATCTAAACCTCACCACAACAATAAATAGGACGTGTTGGAGGGATAGATTCCTGTCTGAGAGACTTCCCATGCTCTGGAACAAGGTCCCAATCTACATTAGGCAAAGCTCCTCGCTAACCCTCTTCAAGAGAAACCTTGACAAGTGGATGGGAAACAGAAAGTTTACCCCAGGGATCATTTCAGTGACTCTGCTGGACAGAGGCACAGGGGACTATTCTAAAGGGGTGGCGAAAGCCAACACATTTCAGCTAGGCTTATAAATGCCTTTGGGTAGATAGCCTAGTACCTACCTATGAACCTATGACTTCTGAAGCTAAATGATTATTGATTGCAAGAGACTAAGCATGAAAAGAATGGATGGCAGCACAAACAATGCAAACTCCAAAGCTATAGACTCTTCAGAAATAAACTTCAAAGTAAATTACAAAAAGAAAGAAAGCTACTGCCATTCCCTAAAAATCACACACACTTACATGCACACACACACACACACACACACACACACACACACACACACACACACACACACACACACACACACACACACACACACACACACACACAAATCCTAACAATATTGGAACTCTTTCAGCAATATAAAAAAAATGGAGAAACTAATTATAATGTTGCCAGGAAACTAAACAACCTTCTATAACCCGGGTGATTTCACTTTGACTTGCAGCTCATGCACATGTTAAAAGACAGCATTGAGGAGAGAAAGAAATAATATGCCTGTCTGCCTCCTTTTGGGGGAAGGGGAGGAGTGTATTCTTATGAGCACATTCTCCGTAGGATAATCCTTGGTGGAGAAAGGGGATCACAAAATGGGTAGGGCCACTGGATCATATCATGTAGAGGTGAGTGTGCATTGTCCCATTATATGCCAACTCTGGATGTGAATGAGCATATATGGAAGTTAGGGCTTAAAAATGACAAAGGCTGCTTTAGTATAAGTGATTATTCTGTTTGGTTTGGTCTTTTCTCCTGGTAAGGACAAGAATAGGCCTAGTGGTTGAGATGGGGGTGTTGATGGTCAGCAGGAAACAGGGCCAAAAGAAGAAATAATTAGTTATGAGATTTGCATATTGCAGGAACAACAGCAGATTTCCTCTTGCAACAATATCATATTATTTTTCAATAACAGGCTGTTCTCAGCATCTGCTGTAGCAAAACAGGATTTAGGGAATTATGACTCATCTACTTGTAAAACTCCAGTATGATTAGTGAGAACATTCTTTTCTCTGTGATTGCAGTTAGACCTTAATGCATGACAAATAACTGTGTTGCTCTGGTTTCCTAAGCTACATAAAAACTCAGCAGCATATTTCTTGGTTAAGTAAAGAAGATACAAATTGAGACTATAAGGGGAAGATCATTAGTATTTAAATTTATTGAGGAATTAAGTGTTTCAATAATTAAGATTTCTTAGAATTACAAGTTTCCATTTTTTGTCTGCTTATTTTTGCCATGCAATATGTTATGTCATGAAAGTTATCTCTCAGTGGTCTCATTTTTATAAAGCTATCTCTCAGTGGTCTCATTTTTTATATCACAAAAACCTGGCATTTTAACAGGGGTGTGTAAACTTTTTATATCCAATGTATATATACATATACATATATGTATATATATATATATATATATATATATATATATATATATATATATATATATATAGGTCCACTTTGTAATTTCGAAATACTGAGATCTTGAAACATTTCGAAATACTGAAATCTCGAATTTCAGTATTTTGAAATCACAAAGCCGAAAATCCAACCACAACTCACAAACTCGAAAACACACATCCGCGAAATTCAAAATCCCGAACCCACTCTACACATACAGTACACACATAAACATACACAACCCCCCCCACAATCAAACAAACTAATCTAAACTACATATAAGCAGGGGGGCAAGCCCCCCCCACACACCCCTACTTATATATTTTAACTCCGATATCGCACAAACAATAACACAAATGAAACACACACATCTTACAGTCCCTCAAACACACACATAGCAGTCACAACACACACTTAAACACACTAAACCCCTAACCAACATACTTACACGCACATACGTACCAAAATTAAGTCCAAACATCCACATTCCATACCACCGGAAGCAGAAATTCAAAATATCCGTGCTTCAGTATTTTGAATTTTGCGCTTCTGCCAGTTTCGGAAATGTGAGTATTCTGCTTTGTGATTTCGAAATACTGAAATTCGAGAGTTCAGTATTTTGAAATTACAAAGTGGACCCATATATTAATATATATATATATATATATATATAGAGAGAGAGAGAGAGAGGGGGCAAGCAGTCTAAATTTCATCACTCCTCCCTTCCCCACACCAGCTAATGCCTTTGCTGGTGTGGGGAAATAGCAGCAGCTGGTGCCCCTGTTGCTAATTGAACTTGGGTGTCCTGGGTCATAGTCAAGGCTTTATCTCTGTACTCCAAAAGAGAAGGCAGATAAAAGGTATTAACACTGGAAAAATCACTTTTTTTGACAATGTAGCAGGTACGTCTGCCACAAAGGAACTTAATTTATGTATGGTTCAGAGAAGTACAAACCAATATAAAAAAAAAGTGTAAACAAGATACAAAACCTAGTATAACAATAAAGTACGGCAAATAAACATAACAGCAAACTGGGAGGTTTGCAGCAGCAATGATCAATGGCCTAAGAACAAGTTGATCACCAAAATTCACAGTAGCACATAAGTATGGAGAACAATACCGAGAGAAATGATGAAATAAGAACGGCGACAAGCAAGGTAAAAGTGTATGTAAGCGTGAACCTGAAAGTTATGAATAAGCATGTACAGAACAGGGGCAGCTCAATGTATGGTTAATTTACTTATCTAACAGAAAATGCCACAGGACACAGAGTTCAGCAGAAGAAATATGAACAATGAGGAGAGTGGTATATGCCTGTCTGTATAACTGCGGTAAAGTGCAGCTCTGGGTAAAGTGGGAAACCGCTGAGCTGAATTGGTGAAACCAAAATAGAATGTTGTCGTTTAACTGCTCATTAATTTATGACCATGCATTCAAGCACTGTCAAACAATGTAACACCTAGAAAGCAAAGAGCAGCTGAAATAATATTCTGCATTTATTATATTCACCTACATGGCTCACAAAAGTTATTTAAACATTGTACCTACAAGGACTAATCTAGCACAGCTGACCAAGTATGAGATGTGCAATTGAATGCAGTATGAAGTGCATATTGAAGGATTTAAGAATCGTTCATTGCATCATGGTGCACTTGATAAAGAAGGTATGTGAATTAAAGTTCTGCATGCTTGGACATTGCACATATCAGTAAATTTTCTGCATCTGTGGCCTTCTGCATGCTGCATGTATTGCAGGTGCATCAAACAGACTTGATTGTACAAAGTGTATCACATAGTCCTAGCCATCATTTAATTTCCTTTACCATTTGTGCTGGTGATGGCTATGGTAGTAAAAAGCTGATCAGGACAAACCAAGTTCCTTTGCTTCCAGCAAAAGGCTCTTGCTCATTCTGTGGGATCCCTAAGCATTCCCAGGCAAAATGACAGCTATAATCCTTCCAGTGTGCTCTGGTCTACCTCTGCGGCTTTTCTCATTAAGTCTTGCCTGACCCTTCTTTCATGGGAGATATTCAAGGGCATTCTCACTGCCCAGATCACCACAATTTACTCCTCTCAACTCAGTGGAGCAACAGCCCTACTCTAAGAGACTAATATATTTTCCAGCTTAGCAAGCACTCCATGCTTTAAAACAGAATGAACCTAGGTACTCTACAAAGGAATGTAATCTAAGCCTAATGCTTTTATTTATTACAAAAAGCGGTGACCATAGAAAAGGACGGGGACACAGACAAACCAGTAAATTAAAAGCATCACCCTGTAACTCAATTCCCATTTCATCCTAGTTCAGTGCAATCTAGTGTACATATCCATATACATAAGAAATGCAATTGCCATAGCAAATGTGGCATAGGTACAGAATTTTTAACATGAAAGGAGCTGTACCCACAAAGGCTGATTTCCCTTTACCTCTTCCCAATTGCATCAAGCTGTTTTTGACACATCCCCTGCTTAAGGAGGAAGTGTAGAACGTTTTGAATATACAATATGTATTACATGCACATATAACTTGATGCAGAGGACTATTCCATCAAATCATTTTAACAGTATTGCCTCATGTCTACAGAACATAAACTAAAATGTTACCCTAGTGGAAATACAGATTTCTAGGTGTAGAATGTGTTCTTAAATCTAGGTTGTGTTTCACATATGATGTAATCATAAATATTGTATTTCAAGAGCTACATTGTATTTTACTGCTGTAAGCGATAATCCTAAATCATGGCTGCTCATTCCAGTGCAGTCTCTTGTATATAATGAGTTTGCTTTCTTGTATTGTCCTGCCTCTACAAATGGCTTTCCTATGTAAATATTGTCACCCTATACTAATGGTAGTAATCACCATCCCAAAATGTCTCTTGAATATGTCATTATGGCTTATAATGCATATTGCATGCAGTGCCATCATTGTTGATGCTATATAACCTAAAATTCATACTTTATATTCAACCAATTAAATACTGTAATCGTGAACTTACAGATCAGCTTATCTTCTCATCGTGAAATTTAAGTTGCAAATGCCTCTATGCTTGTGGTCAGGATTGTGTCTGAAGAGGGTACTCACCAGTTCACCTATCTACATAACAAATAAATAAATAATAGAAGATACTACTAACACAGGTCTTACACATATCTCAGATTGTGCAAAGTAGGCCATCTCTGAAGTTACTCCATTATGTATTCTAGGAAACTTGATCTTGTAAGTAGAGAACCTATGACTCTAAACCATATCCCCTTTTAGCAGTCGTATTCTAGCAGTGTGTAAATCAAATGATATTGTCAAGTAATTGTCAATATACTCTGGCACAAGAGATCAATTTACATTGCTATTTTGAACAATTAAAAATGAATTCTAACAGGATTTGTTAACGTTTACAGATATGGATTAATCACTATGTGAAATTAATCTAGGTATTTTTATTTTGAGAACCACATTAATGGATGCAACATGAGCAAGTCCATAGATTCAAAATGTACTGACATCAAAAAACAGCTGACAAAAAAACACAGTCTCTGAAAGCTCACAAAACACAGGCACATAGTTTTAAGCACTACAACATATACACCATGCAGAACACAACAGTGTTTAAATTTCCTAATCCTGATCCTTCACTAAACATTGCTCTAAACCTAATCTATCCTAAACTTAAGGACACACCACACATCCTTAATGCATATAAAGTCGGCATTCAAAACCTCAAAACAAAAATGCTAAGCACACACAACATCTTCTGTTTAGTAAGTCTAACTCACAAAACAATTGTCTAATGTTTTTGCAAGACTCAACCAAACCCAAAACACTCCTCACACCTTAGTTGATTAAATATACTAAGTACAAAATCAGGTTATGTTGGAAAAAGCGTGAGTATTTGCATTAAGCGAAACTGGTGTATTTAAAAAGTATGGGGTTCCTTTCCATGAACTTCATTTCTTTTGACTCTTTACAGGTACTAAAGTATGTATAACTACATGGTAACTGTCACACAAAATGTGTCATTTCATGGTCTCCCCTAAACATAAATTCCACTGTAACATACTCCAGAGTGTCACCTAGCTCCTCAAAAATGAATGAGCTGAGCTTCTAGTCCTCTAACTGACTCAAAAGCCCTTTTCAGTCAGTCCTTATCATGCTTTGGACATAGACTAACCATTCACAAAACTACCTACCAACATCAATCTCAAGTTAGCAATGCCATGTACAAGCCAGATCACTAACTTTTAGATTGTCTACTGCATGTGGCTTTTCCAGCCTGGCACCCAAACTGTTGGACTCCCTCCCTAGTGAAATTCACATCATCATTGAAATACCTAATTCAGAGCCTTAGTTAATTTCCTTTCTACAGAAAACGCCACATCTAAATATTTCCATCATCACCCTATAACTTAAACACAACCCGACTATGCCCCCTTTCCCCCATCACACTGTTTCTCTACTATTGCTCCAAGCACTGCCTGTAGAAGCTAGAAACTACTCACATGGCTTCATATTAATGCTTATCACTTAAACCCACCCTCCTTGATCCTGCTCCATTTCAGTCTACCACGCCTGAATTTCTACTTAATTTCCTCCACCCCTGCCTTGTTCTACCATCTGCCTTACAAACATTGTTTCTAACTGCCAAATTTTACCTATCTTTCTGAAACTTGGTGGTTTAATTCCTTAGAAACTTGTCCACTGCCATAATCAATGTATATTTTGAAATATGATATGTGACAGTGTTTCAATTGAGTTTTTGCTCTCACAAATTATGGTGCTGTGCTTTAATTGTAAGCCTGTGTACTGAGTTAAGTTTCAGTCTGCATTATGTTGTTTTTCTTCCTGATCGCTCCCTTATCACTCTAACTCTCGGGTTACAGCTGAAATGTGTATGTCATGGATCAGTCCATTACTACTGTCAACAAAACATAAATAAAAATAACTTTAAAACACATCACACTGCCTATCAGTGTACTCCTGCTGACATAACTCCATCTACGTAATCATAACTAGTACTTTACTCACTTCAGGTACTGGTCTATGTCTCAGCTGTCTCTACATTGTTTACATTTATAGTACTAGGTATACAGTGGTACCTTACAGAATAAATACACAGCATGACCTAGAAAAAAACACCCGGGGAAAACAAACACAAGGGAGGAATTAATTTTCAGCATATTTTATTCCATTTTATGTGACTACTCAAAAGATATTGTCCTGAAGGATAATATTCATGGCACACTTATTGTAGATAGTAAGGTTATGTTATTGAAATGTGCTAGAAGTCTCACATGTGTCTTGCTTTGTTTCATGAGAAACTCTTAAACTCTTACAACTGACAGTGGACAAAACAATGTGGCCATGTGGGATTTACTCTAGAATTTAAAAAAGAGCTGAGCTTTCAGCTTAACTTTTGACATTACTTGCTGTAAATTATGAGATGGTTATGTGATTCCAAAGCACTAAAAGAAGGCAGATGTGACTCCACTTCAAATTGAAGGCGTATTGAACAAACTGTAAACTACAGAAAACTAAAGTTAACATAAGAGGTAGGTTTGACATAAGGGAGGGGTGTTTTGCATAATGGTAAAGGTTTCCACCTCATAGATACAAGGTTCAAGGTTTGATTCTGACCTCGTTATTGGCTCAAAATGGCCATTCAAGGCAGTTAGCCTAGTATTCATTTATGAAACTAAGAAGATGAAAGAAAATAAATAAAGGGTCATTTATGAGGGAAAAATCATTGCACATATCATAGCTAGTACAGTGCGGATCCAATCTGGTATGGATTCATGTTGGAAAAGCCACTGTAAATAAATGAAATGCATTTGTTGATTGGGTCACAGACATAATATGCTTTAGAGGATCTGTGAATGTGCATTAGTTACATTTTGTCAGGGCTTGTGACATAGTACTATATAAATGATTAATACGCAAGTCAGGTAGCCAGCTACATAGAGTACAGGGATAAAGACTTGACTGCTTCAGATGATCCAAGTTCAAATAGCAGTTTGGGCAGGTCTATATTACGGCATCGAATTGGCTGTTAACTGAATGCCCTTTTATCAACACATATTAAGCAAAATGCAAAAACCCTGAATGGCCACAAAAGCAAATTTTTTCCCAGGGGAATAAAATTGCTTGCCCGCCATCGGGGATTTGTCCTTTCTTCCACTACAGTGCGACGTCAGAGTTAGTATATTTAGTTAATGGGGGTGTGGGGGGCAAAGCCCCCCACTTCATACGGTCTGAATTTTTTTTTGTATTGGCTAAGCGATTTTTTTTTCCCCTAGAGAAAAAAATTCTCTTTTGTGGCCATTCATGGTTTTTGTATTTTGCTTAATGTTGTGTCTTTCGGCTTTTCCCGGTTAGGGGTCGCCACAGCAGAACTCCGGTCCGCTAATGATTGGCAGTAGATTTTTACATGCCGAGTTGCCAGCTCTGATGCAC
>NC_056740.1:246523060-246638060 GCF_019279795.1 Protopterus annectens
GTTGTGAATAATGAAAACCAGACAAAACCAAATTAAACTGATACTGAAAATGTTGTATGGACAGTTTAGAGCATTACCAGCAGAAAATCAAATGGTATAGTTCCTTACTTGAGCCAGTTTTTGAGAGTACATATAGAGTTCAGTGCACAATTCTGGACATATGCCTGCAAGGACACTGAATGAACAGGAAGCTGTACAGTGAAGGAGAGCAAAAAAAAATGGTATAGTTTCTTCACCAGAGCACATTATGAAAAATTGCTAAAGATAATTAATACTCAGACTGTTTTGGGAATATGGAGCACAAAAGGCTTATTTAAGTATTATAGAGGAATTAGCAATGTTCAACCAAGCATTTTTTTTTTCTTAAAAGAGGCAACCAAGGACAAGAGTGTACAACCAGAAGAGAGAGGAAAGCTGGTCCAGAGATGATGTCAAGAAGTATTTTCTCATAAAGACGGTTGCACATTCTTGAGGAGGATGTAGAATTAACAGCTGTGAAGGAATTAAAGAATACAAGTGGTAGACATTTAGCAGCTTTTGCAGGATGTAAGAAGGGGTAAGATACAGGTGAATAAGTAATTGCAGCTTATTTGGAGACTAAGAAATGCACAGACTAGGTGGACCAAGCAGTCCTTATCTGCTGAAAATTTCTGTATTTCTGTGGTTGCCTGTCTTTTACTAAGGCATGTGAAAGCATATGAATCAGCCATTATAGCCCATCTGGGAATATTCGCTGCGGACCAGTTTTCAAAATGCATCTTATTACCATCTCTAGGTCTTACACAACATATTTAATGCAGCAAAGAAACCAAGCAATTCCATATAGCAACTTGTCAACATTTGGAAGTAAACTTCCTTGCAAATGAAAAACAGATGATAAATGTCTGTCCAGCCATCAATTTCTTGCAGCATTACCAGCTACACTTATTATATTTCTCTTTCTGCCTTCTGTTGTCTGTATGCTTTTTTCTACTCTAATTAATCTTGTATAACAATGAGCACACAGTTGCTCAAGTGTTCTAAACAAGGGCATTCTTCATTATTTTGCTGGTTATGACTTCCATATTGATGTAGTTATACCTGTGTGACAGTATCTGTTTTTTCCTACTTTAACAATTTTAGCAGCAGTTGACAAAGTTAGATGGGCTAGTTGCATGCGTTGGAAAGGAAGCAGGGTGTGAATATATGGAAAGTTTTCTGGTTTCAGCTATTGTAGTCTGTGTGAGTCATGAATATCACTTTCTTGTAATTGTCATACTTTTATTATAATTGCAAACATGGGTTTCTGATTCTCACTGTGGTTTGTAAATATTTTTTTCATAAATCCACCATGGCAGGAATATAATCTATTTACTTTATTTACTGGGTTGATAGATTTGACCAGCTTTCCCTTTTTCAGTCCCAGGCTAGTTAGAAATAATCATAAAATAATTAGCAGATAGAAAAGGACACAAAATTAAGCAAGAATAATATGATACAGTTTACAACCATATGCAGAAATGTGACTGATATATAGCATGCTCATTCACCGACCTTAAGAAGAACTTCAGGCAGCTCCAGTAACAAGCAAATGGAGGCAGAGCAAGAAGACGTGTTCTGTTTACAATTTATTGCAGATGCAGTTGTAGATGTCTAGTGCAAGCACTGTTAGCCAACAGTAAGCATGCCACTGAGTGGTTTATAGTGGGAGAATATAAGAACCTAAAGGCAAAAATGATCGTGTGTGATTTTAAGAGACTGCATTATACTAAGTTGCGAAGAGTACAGAGATGAGTTAGGGGAAGCAAACTGGATGGCTAAAAAAGGTATTGTAATGGGTCAAGGATAAAGTGTGGGAGGAAAAGGCAAAAAGAGAAGAAGAAAAGATCATTGTGACTACATAGAAATGCAGAGCAGTTGGAGCAAAATATAGAGCTTACAAGGGATGTGGGGAGGCATAGGGTGCAATGTAAATGGAGGCTAGAATGAAGACAACAAAGGAGGCTGGGCAGCAAAGGCTCAGGGTGAAAGGGAGTTGGCAGAAATGAGCAGACTACGGAACAAGGGCTTTTTAGATGCATAGTAGAAAGTACGAAGGGAGAGGGATAGGCCTATCCAGGCTTGACAATGATGGAAAATCAAAGAAAACGAGGACAAAGCAGAGGCACTGAATGAATGCTTTGTTTCTGTATTCACAAAGAAAAGAAAGACGTAGGAGGGTCCCATACTGGGCAGGAAGCAGGGCAGGGTGAGGACAACGGTGTAGAGATACCAGAACAGACAGAGAGAGGAAATGAAGAGGGAAATGGCTGTCTTTAGAGAGGTTACAGCACAAGACCCCAGTGTGGTGCCTCTTAGAATCCTTAGGAATGTGGTCAGTATGCCTGAAACACCCTGACTGAGATCTTCAGCAGATTAGTAGCCAAAGCAGTGCCTGAGAACTGGATGAGAGCAAGTGTGGCACCTTTGTATATGAAAAGAAGCAGGAAAATCTGAGGAACTACAGACCTGTTCGTTTAACAGCAGAGGCAGGGAAAGTAATTGTGAGAATTCTGAAGGGATAGCTGGTGGTGTTTCTAAAGGACAACAACCTGTAGGACAGAAATTTGATCAGAAAGAACTGATCTTGTTTTCTGATTGGATTACAGGTGAACCAATTTAGATCCCACACAGACAGCTAAAAAGAGTCCTGGATGAGTTGAGTAAAGGAGCAAGAATAAAGGATCAGATTATTCATGCTTGAATGGTAAGACACAGGGAATTGTGATGAGGGAGAAAATGTCAGGAATAAAGAAAGTGATTAGTGTATTACTACAGAGGTCTGTCCTGGTGTGTTTGTTTCAAACATATTTGAGAGAAGAGAGAACAGGATCAGTTTCTTTGGTAATAACACAAAGGTAGCTGCAACTGTAGCCATTCATTCACATGATGATGACCAGGTGTAGTTTTCTAACTACAGATATGGTTGAGTTGGAGGGAGGTGGTTGTGGAACTACTATCAAGAGGGGGAAGCTGTGCCCCAAGAAGTATTTCCTAACCATTGTCACTCAAGTTCTCTATGCATAACAAATAATGTATTATATACTAAGCAGAACACAGGGAGACAAAGGAAAACAAAACCGAGCATCATACCCCCAGCCACCCTACCCTCATCAAAAATAAATAAATAAATAAATAAATAACAATCACACTTGATGTTTTGTTTATGGCTAAAGCTTTACTATATTAAGGATTTTACTTTCTATTGACACAAGCATTTCATTTATTCAGACAAAAGGCTTTCAACTAAAATAACATCACTCTCCAATATGGCAGCGCAGCATCCAAAACACTATTCAATGTTATTGTTTCCATTTCAAACGATTTTTGCTTCTGCTGTGATTCCTTATTTCCTTCAGTTTTAGGCCTTCTCTCTGCTGCTTTGCATAAACTGCAATTGCACATTCCTATCCTGCTTTAAGATACTATAACTTATCAACTGCCAAGCTCGGACTGCTATAGCTATCTAAATAGCTCACATAGGTAAAAAGAAAATAAAAAAATGGTTACAAGCTTGCATAAGTGCAGACAACTGAAGCAGTCATTGAGGAGTGTACAACTCCTCACATAACTTGCAATTCTAGACCCACAGTTACATAAGGTTCAGTGTTCTTCACTAGTGGCGAGCTAGCACTCTGTTCAGGATTTGTTTCTCTAATATTCACCAATGAGCACCAGGATTAGCTAAAGCTCCCCTACAACCATCATCAGATTAATCAGATAATCTGAAAAATGAGAGAATGAATGAATGAATATTGTAGGTGAATATTAGTGCTACATTCCAAGTTTGTTTCATTACTGGTTTTAGTAATAGAACCATTTCATCCATAAAATACATCTGCCATGAGCATAGATCCATTTGTATTCAGCATATTCAGTATTTGGTTTTATATCACCTCCTGTTAAACTATTGTATATACATCACAATACCACAAAACTGAATGTGTATATATCATATTTCTATAGCTGATGCCTGTAAAGGGGATTAATATTTACAGTTCAGTTCACTTTATATTGGATAGATGTTTGCAAATATATTCATTCACTTTTCTATTTGAATTAACATATAGAATGCTGGACATAATTTACAAGTGGTCAGATATACACATTTTCTAAAGTCACAGTCAGTGTAATTCTTAAAGAAAAAAATATTTTTTAGTTATATGTCTATAAAAGATTTATCCCAAACAGTCTGGGATTAGGTTTTCATTACCAGTTGATTTGTTCACCACCAAATTTCTTGATATAGAGGTTATTAAGCTATTAAACAGAAAAGTGCCACTAATGTTTATAGAAAACCATTCACTGAAAATATTTTTATCTTCCCATAGTTGTCACTCTTCACATATTAGAAAAAATATCTCAAAAAAACTCAGTATAGCTACATTAAGGTCTTCCAAGATGGCTGCACACTGAGTAACCATTTAATTTCAGCTCTCCCAGTGTGAAAACAGAAATGCAGAAAAGAGAGCCAGTGAATTTGTCTTTTTGGGTTAATTTCAGTAACTAGCAAATAAGAGCACTGACTGGATGCCAGAAAAAAGAAACACAGAAAAGCTGAACGAATAACTGTCGCAAAGGTTGAGGAGAAAACATTGGTTGGGAAGAATCCTGCAGCTGTTCAGCAAAAAGCAGTTCAAGCTCCAGCTCTGGTGCAAGACATGACTTCCAGTAATCTAGAGGAAAAAATAAGTAAAATGTGCTCAGAGTTGATTAAAATAAATGATATGCTAAAAGAGTATATCAAGTACTTAGTACTGAAAGAGTATATCAACTCAAATAAAAGGCTGGAAAAAATGGAAGAACTGATAAAACTGCAAAAAATCAGTGATTGAAATGAAGAAAGGGCTGGTTGAATATGAGACTGCTTAAGAAGAGATGTTTTGAGATGTTCCAAAAAGTAGTAGAATTAGAGGACAGAGCATGTAGGGAAAACCTAAGATTTTCTGCTGTAAGAGAGAAACAAAAAGGAGCAGAGTATTACTTTTATGAAAGCACAAATAAGTAACTCGACTTGTATTCCACAACAGAAGTTGTTATTTGAAAGGACACATAGTGTGAACGCTCTAATCCTGGCAATGAGAAAGCAGTCCATACCTTTAACAATAAAGATGCAATCCTACCAGCTGAAAGAGTTAATGATGACAAAACTGTGGCTGAAGGACAAAGTAGTAAAAGTGGGAGACAGTAAAGTGTTTGTGGAAAATAATTACTCACTGTACATCCAGGCAGAACAGCAGCAAATTTAATCCAGCAATCAGGGAGTTGAGAAGCAGGTGTGAGATTCTAGCTGCTGTATCCAGCTATTTTCAGAATATTTTTTTCCTGGAGGGTCAAAATATTTTTTTGATGTAGAACATGCTGAGGAGGAAATACAAAAGTTTGTCTAACAAAAAGTGAGCTATCAAAGAGAAGGGGATTTTGCTTCATATTCTTCTGATAATAAAGCCCATAGAGAGACTATGCCAGTGAAACATTTTCCAGTGTTCCAAAGGAAAACACTTGCAAGATAGTAAAAAGCACAAGAGTTGACTAGAAGAACCAGGAGCATGCTGGAAATGAACCAGAAACTAGATTTGAGAGATGGAGATCAAAAGGAGGAAAACCAGCAACTCGGAAATTGACAAATAAAGGTGAGATTACCAAGCATTAATTACATTTGTGAAATATGATGGAACAAAAGAAAAACTGGAACGATTGAACTTTTTTGACTTTGTTAAATGTTTAGGGGACTCCAAAGCATATACCCTACTTCATGCCATTAATGTCTGGAAGGACATTTAGTAGAGGTTAAGAGGAAGGAAAGAGTTAACTGTAAATAAAACAAATTTTTTTCTTATCAGTATTTTTATGATATATGGCATATACTGCATGCTATAAAGTATTTTTTTCAGTTATGTTTGTGTATAATAGAGATACTAAATTAAACAGGTGCTCTTATGTTTTTTTTTCCTTTTTTCTTCTTGTTCACTTTTAACAAATGTAGGAACTATATTGTAAGAAGAGAATAAAGCCTGGAAAAAAGAGCATTATATATGAAAAACTGATGTGCTTTTTCTTAATTTTGCATAGATGAATGTCTGGATTAATGCCCTTGGCTTAGTTTAATGACACATTTTAAGGGAAAGCAAATAAGTAAAAGCACACTGAACAATTCATAATGAAAAGTTTTTCTTTAGCACATAAATGTTCACAGTGCAATATTAAAAGCTTGTAGTGGAAGGCAATTGTGTATTTGGTTCTCATGTTTCTTTGGAAACAATCTCATAGGGGGCAATAAAAACAATACTGCTTTCTTGGCTATGAGATAATATTTTCTGAAAGCAATCAAGTTGTTTTTACATCTGGAAGAGGAATAAAGATAAGACAAAAACAGACAGCAATTAGTAGACATAAAAGCACAGGCTGTACCATGCATCTGATAATGGATAACTTTCCTTATATATTAATTCAAGACTGTAAATGTGACTGTCAATCTGAGACAATAACTGCTATTAGGAGGGTTAAACTTCATTCTTTGAATATGTACATGGTTTTGTGTGTTAGTTTCAAATTAATAGGTTCTGTGTGTGTGTTTTTTCTGTCCAAGGGTTTTCATTAAAATAAAAGTCTTGTAAGATGTGACATAGGTTGAAATGGATATGACAAGAAACAACTGCATAAAAGATCAACCTTCCATATACTAGTGCATGCATGTAACACAAAATCTGAAACTAGACATTTTAAAAAAACTGTTATACATAACAGGTGGGAATAACAACCTCTTATTATAATGACACATTATATATTATCTTTAAATGTGAATGGTCTCACAACTATGTACAAAAAAGAAAAATTCAGCATGCAAATACTTATGTTACAGGAGAAACATTTGGAAAGAACTGAGCATGTGGATTTGATAAAGAAAGGATTTCAGGATGGTCATTCAGCAGAATATCTGGGACAAAGAAAAAGGGGAGTACTTATATTAATTGTGAGAGGTGTTCCAATGGTAATAGCAGAGTGTAAAAAGATAATAATAGTAGATTTGTAGTGCAAAGGGGCTACTGGCAAGGGAGGAGGATTACATTGGTATGTGTTTATATTCCACCTAAAACTGCTACAACAGTGCTCATGAGAATTCTGGGAGAAATAATCAGCTTTCAGCAGGGAATATTACTTATTGGTAGGGACCGGAATTTGATTTGCAACAGTGAGGATGTATCTGCGGGGCTTAGAAGGGAAAATATACAAAATAGTGTAGATTTTTGAAGAAATGTATTTGGTATGGAAGATGTGAATTCAGTAGTAAGGGTTCAGAGAGAATTTACATATTATTTTCCAGGGTACAAAAACTGGACTAGGCTAGATAGAAATTATACTTCACAGGAACATGTATATTTAATTGAAAGTTTTGATATGCATCTAATAACCATTTCAAATTATGTGCCAATAATAACTAAAATAAAAATGCAAGGAATGAAATAAAAATGAGACACTGATGCTTCCCCACCTCTCTGTTAAAAACAGAGGAATTTAAGGAATGGTTAGTGGAAATTATTTGGTAGTTATTAGAGAAGATAGAAATGTCTTTTGAAAATATAGCCAGAGAGTCAGATAAAATTAAAGTGGAGTTTAAAAATAAGGTGGAAATACAATAAAAACAGATATGGTTAAGAAGTAACAAGAATTATTTTGAGGGACTGACAAAGGTTAAAGTATTTCAGAATAGGGGGAAATCTCACAGAACAAGAAGATGTGCAGAGTGCTAAACAGAAAGCAATGGACTATTTAGATACTATGCATGAGTTTAGAAAGATTGCTAAGTGACTGTTTTTTGATAATAACTCCAGAGCACAAAAACTTGTAGCAAAATGACTCAAACAGTAAAAAGTTGAAAGGGTTGCTGCCAAGCTTATGGAGGCTATCACAACGAAAATAACCAGAGATTCTGAAGAAGTATTAGAAATATTTCAGAAATTTTATGAAAGTCTGTATAAAGCAGATAAATGTAGAAATCAAGAAAATGTACAAATGGAAATGTTTATGAAAAAATTAAATATGCCAAGGTTAGAGGTAGATGAGGTTCAAATACTAACAGGATATGAGGAGGTGACATAAAAATGGTGATGTATAACCAACCTACAGGAAAGTCTCCAGGAACAGATGGTATTCATGTGGAAGTTTGGAAGCTGGGATGGAAGAAAGTTTTAAAGATCTGGAAGGTTTTATTTAACAGTATTTTAAAAGGTTGAGAAGCACCAATATCTTGTAAGAAAGCGGTAGTTGCTGTAATACCCAAAGATTGTAAAGATCTATCAGATCCAGCTTCATATAGGCCCATTTTGATTCTAAACCATAATTATAAAGTGTTTGTGTCTATAACAGCTAAAAAATGGCAAAGGTAATGCCAAAATTGATAGATATGAATGGATGTGGTTTAGTGGAGGCAAAACAAATGTCTGACAACTGTAATAGAACAAAGATGATTCAGAGGGAAGCAGAAAGTAAAAAAATACCACTATTGTCGATGTGTCTTGATGCAAAGAAAGCATTCAATAAATAAGCTTGGATTTTATGAATAGGGCAATGGGAGCATTTGCATTCCCTGATAAAATTATAAGGTTGATATATGAGGGAGCAGAGGCCAAAATTAATGTGTGTGTGGGGGGGTCCTCTCTGATAATTTCTGTTTGAGCAGAGAAACTAGGCAGGGGTATCCTCTTTTCCCTTTGTTATTTGCATTATATTTCGAACCATTAAAGAAAATAAGGGACTCAGAAATTCAAGAATATAATTGGTATGGTAGTCAAGAAAAGCTGGCTGTATTTGCAGATGATATTATTTTATACCTGACAAAAACAGAAAGAGGCATTACAATGTTGTGGAACATTGTGAGACCATTTCAAATCTTTTCAGGATACAAAATTAATGAAGCTAAACAAAGGCAATTGTGTTAAATTATGTACCCACATATGAATTAGTTCAGCTATATCCATATTTATAAGGACATGATAAAATGAAATATTTAGGAATATGGATTAAAATGATTCTGGTGTGGCAGCTAAGAATATGTGTGAAGAGACTAAACAAAAGATAATACAAAAAATGAGAAAATGGAAGCTTTGTTATATGGATATGCGTAGTAAGATACAAGCAGTTAAATTGTTTTTAGTCCCATTAGTCTTATACACAGGTCAGACATATTTTTATCAACCAGAGGAGAAGTTGTGGATAGCAATTAATAAAGAGCTGAAGGATTTTATCTGGGAAGGGATTACGGCAAGAGTCAAGTGGGATAAGTTGATTCTTTCTGTAGAACATGGCAGATTGTGATTGCCCAATTTGAAGAGGTATTTCAGAGCTACATAGTTAAGACTCCTATACATAGCACAAGTGGAAAACTATAATTCAAAATGGAAAGGGATGATGATGAAATAGGGGAAGCTCAAGGATTAAAGAGAGACTGGTGTTTTGGCTGCAGACCTTTAAAGAGAATAACAATAATCATACAGAATATTTTATCTTTAAAGTAGTAGAAAGTATCCTAAGAACTAAGCCAACACAGGCATAGAGAAAGGAGATTCTGTTGATAGGGACAACTGCAATTAGGAATATAGACAATAGGCAAGAGGGGGCTGGAATTTACTGGAGAAAACTGGCAAAGGAACCAAGGTATTGGGAGCAAATAAATAGAAAGGGAAAGATGATAGAATGGGAAGACGCCAATAATTTATTTGGACTGCAGTTTAGAGATTGCCTTCCCTATCAAGGATTGATATCAGAGTATAGGAAAGACAAAGAAATAGGGGGGTTCTAAACAATAGACCAGCACTGGTAGAGTTTTTAGTAGAATCTAGAACAGAAGCTAACATTAAAAAAGGAATAATTAGTAGAGCATATAAGATATTGCATGATAACTATAAGAATCATTCAGATGATGTTAGAAAGGATTGGGAAGAGATTGGATAAGCAATTCGGAAAGAAACAATGGGAGGATATATGTTTGGCTCCCAAATATGCAACAAAATGTTTGCTTGGAAATGTTTTCATACATATTTTTATACCCCAAGTAGACTCCAGAGAATTTTTCCTCAGGGAGACTGCAGATCTTGGAGGTGTGACGGGAAGAAAGAGGTAACCTCACAACATTCAGACTTGTGAGAGATGCACATATATATCCATTCTGGAAACCATGCACTCTCAAGGCAAGACCGGAATAGCTGGTCAAGAGGAGAAGGTCAACACCTGCACCACACCACATGCAATACATAGCCCTACAGAACATCCACCATCACAGCTCTTACATAAAAACACAAACCACACACCCAGCTTTGTGGTGGCTCTCAATAGAAATCTACCAAACAGCTGAGACCTCCAAGGCAGAAATGCACTTGACCACCACAACACAGCACAAACCACAAGGTACATAGCTCACCTACACAGTGTGCCCCTCAACTTAAGCCCCTAAGACAAAACAGCTTGCCCATTACACTAATCATAGGTGACTCGTGAGGCACACTGATGTCCCACTCACTAGGTTGAATAAGGAGAAGTTAGCAGTCAGCTGTCTATCAGGTGCCAGAATCCGACACATAACACATGCACTCAGGTCACTGCACAGCAAGTACAAGTATGACTTTGTCACTAGCCATGTGGGTGTGAATGACCTGAGATGCACCTCCCTGGACTGCATGAAAAGAGACATGGAGGAGCTCTCAAAGTATGTGGCCCAGCTAGGTGTGACCCTAGCCCTGAGCAGCATCCTACCATCACCCAGAATGATACCACAGTACAAGCAGAAAATGATTGACTTCAACAATTAGCTAAGTTTTTGGTGTCATTCTACGGGGATTCAGTATCTGTCTGCTTGGGATGACATGACTGACAGACCTCGATGCTTTGCCAGAGATAGCCTACATCTGTCACCCCTGGGTTTCCGGATACTGGCTAAGGCTCTTGCCACCCCTATAGTGCCTTTTTTAGATGATGTTCCAAAGACCAAATTACCACCATAACAGCTATACATAAATGCAATCTGAGGGTCATGCTGCTTAATGCTAGAAGTCTAAATCTCAAGATGCACTTGCTCGAAGCACTCCTCAAAATGGAGAACATCGACAGTTGTGCTGTAATGGAGACCTGGTTTAAAGCACCAGAAAGCACCACTGCGCTACCAGGCTATAACTCATTCCACACCTTTCGACCCCAGAATATGGACCGAAGCTCCAAAGGCAGTGGTGTCTCCATATTCATAAAGGATATGCACACTTTCAGACTAGTAGCCCAGCATAACACATCTAAGATACTTCAGGTACAACTAAAACTGGGTAAGATGGCGATTCAGATCGTAGCCTGCTATAGGTCCCCAACCATGTCCCAAGACTCTCACTCCACATTCCAAAGCACCCTGAAAACTATTAGGGTCCAACCCAACACTCTCATACTAGGTGACTTCAACTACTCTTCCATCAACTGGGAAAACTACTTATGCACCAGTACACTGGCCCAACGCTTCCTGGAATTCATCAATTCCAGTTCCGTGGACCAGCTCACTCTTACCCTCACAAAAGGAAGCAACATCCTTGACCTGGTTATTACTAACATGGGCAGCCATTGCTCTACACCAATAGTCAATTCCTCCCTGGTAAATCTGACCACAAACTAATCACCATGGAAATCCACATCTCACCCACACCCCCTGCAAAGGTAACCGCCATGAAAAACTTCTCCAAAGCAGACTTTGGGCTCCTAAAAATAGAGGTGGTTAACTTCACAGCACCCATGTCAGTGGAAAATAGATGCATGATTGCCAAATCATACACTGATGCACTGTACGAACACGTACATAAATGCATGGAACTAGCCATACCCAACAGAACCAAGATGCTCTTCTCCAAAAAAAGGAAGCCAATCTAGTGGTTCCCTGCCATTAATAAACTCTACAATGGAAGAAAGAAACTGTCACAGAAAAAGGTGAAGTCTCAAGATTGGAAAAGCTCCCTTATTAGCCTCAACAAAAAGTTGAGATCCCACATCAAAACCTCTAAAGCCAGCTATGAAGGCAGAATTGTGGCAGACACTAAAAACAACCACAAAGCCATCTATAGTTATATCAAGAATTTTCATGAGAATACTCAGGTTTGCTCTGAGTTACTGTACAATGGTACCTTCTATACTGAGCCAACAGATGTTGCCAACATACTGGCCGACAGATTCAGTGCCAACTTTACTCCTCTCTCCCCCCTAAAAGACCAATCACAATACCGGAGAAATGCCAGGCATGCAGCGTTACTGCAGCACAGGTAAAAGCTGCATTGTCCAAAGCCAAGAATACAGCTTCCATGGGACCTGACAATATCCCTGGATGTGTTCTACATGAACTACAAAGTGAACTGGCACCACATATGTGTGCCCTGTTCAATCACAGCCTCACCTCAGGCTTTGTCCCTATCAAATGACGCACTGCTACAGTCATCCCTCTCTATACAGGGGGAGCGACTACAGACCTTGGGAATTATCACCCCATTAGCCTGACAAGTCTGATATGTAAGGCTATGGAGTGCATCATCATGGACCTAATTAACAAGGTTATAGGGAATCTCCAAACTCTGGATTCCACGCAGTTTGGTTTTGTGAAAAGTAGATCATGCCTGCTCAACCTGGTTGACTTCTATGAGTCAGTCACCAGAGCTGTGGATGAGGGCAAGCAATTCATACAGCCTATCTCAATCTGGCCAAGGCCTTTGATACCATTCCCAACTCAGGAATTATTGATAAACTTACCAAACTAGGCATCAACCCTTATATCACTAGGTGGGTTCCAAATTGGCTCACAGCTAGAACCCACAGTGTGGAAGTAGCAGATGCCAAGTCAGACTGCCATCCAGTCACGAGTGGAGTCCCACAGGGATTGGTCCTGTGTCTTCTCCTGTTTGGCATCTGCTTCTCAGACATCCAGGCCAACACGAAGGGACTCTGTCTGACATAGTTCACAGATGACTGCAATTGAGAGCCATTATTAACTCTCCAAGTGATGTAGACATCCTACAGAAAGGCCTCACTGAGACCAGTGACTGGTGTTGAAACCATGGCCTTAAGCTTAATGCCAAAAAATGCACCATCATCCCCTTTGGGAAAAGCTCAGTTCCCACTAATTACCACATCAATGGGAGCCCACTGAAGGCATTATAAGAGATCTGGGGACACAGGTTGACAGCAGTCTGTTCTTCAACTACCACATTGCCACTGTGGTCAGAAAGTCCTTCTATGTGGCACATCTCATTACCAAGGGTTTTGCATCCAGCAAGAAAGAGGTCATCATCTCTCTCTACTCTTCCTTCATTAGGCCAGTCATACAGTATAATGCCCCATTTGGCATGTACCTCACTAGACACATTCAACAGCTGGAAAGGCCACAAAAGTACCTTATGAAGAGGATCCTAGGCCTTAAACACATGGCCTAGACAAACAGACTCAAAAAACTCCAGCTATTCTCTGTCTCATATTGTCTACTAAAAGGCGATCTCTGCCTGACTTACAAAGCCATGTCTGACCCAGCTCTGTTAGAAATGCTACATCTAAAGATATCCCAGTCCCTCCGCACCACACACTCCAGAGACCTCAACCTCATTACCGCAATCAACAGAATCTGTTGGAGGGACATGTTCATAACCCAGAGACTGCCCATGCTCTGGAACAGACTTCCCATACATGTCAAGCAGAGCACCTCACTGGCCCTCTTCAAGAGAAATCCTGATGAGTGGATGGGAAATAGAAAGTTCACCTCGGGGATCACTCCAGTGGCACTTGAGAGAGGCAGTGGGAACTAACATGGGGTGGCACGATGGCAGGGCACTTCTATGGGCTAGGCTTGTAAAGGCTCCAGGGCCATTAGTCTAGTACACACTTATAGGTTCATAGGGTCATAGATTAGTACTAGGCTAACTGTCCTTGTGGACCACTTTAAGCCTAGCCAGTTACCCCATGTGAGTATCAAACCCTGCACCGTTTGTTTGTAAGGTAAGCACCTTAACCATTATGCCAACCTCCCACCCTTTGAGATAGATTATTATCCCACCCATAGATTATGAACCTAATTGGGAACATATTTTTCTGGGAGTGCGGTGAGTTAGTGGACTTTAAGGATTCAATGTCGGATATGCTAGGTGGGCAGACTGGTGTGGTGAGGGGGATGATTTTTTCTGAGGTGTGATACAGAATTGGAATTGCTTAGACATGGTAAGGTCTTGCTATTTCTAATTATGGTGGCTGACAAAAATAATTGCTAGAAAATGGAAATCAAAATCTAAACCAACTATATTAGACATAGTGACTATAGTAACAGAGATAAAAACTGGAATTGAGATCTTTAGAAAAAGGTAGGAGCAAACTACATAGGAAAAAAATGGAAATTGTGGGAACAATACATACATGGGAGGAATGAGGTTTAAAAGAAGGCAGGACTTAAATGAGCTATATAATGTTTGACTGAAAATAATTGGTAGATTATAAGTGATCTATAATGTTTGCAACTGGGAGTGTGTCAGTATGGTTTGTGATGTAAAATGCTTGCAAATAGGATTGTGTGAGTGTAGTTTGTTTTCTTTTATATAAATGTATGATTGCCAATGTCATAAGTTATGGTTTAATAAAGAAGTTTCTTGTTTAAAAAAGAGGGCAGGAATTGAATAATTTATGTAACGCTGCTTAAGTTATATATAGCAATATATGTGAAGTATAATGTTTGTAAACATGAACTTAATACAGTTTGATTGCTTTTATATAAATATAAATTTATGTCAAAAGTGATAATTCAAGAAAGCTTTTTTAAAAAGTTTACTTTAAGCCAAAAAAAAAAGAAATAAAAACATTTCATGTTGAAGCATTTAAATAATGTATGGTCATTCAAAATAACAAAGTCATTTTGGCATCCATTTATAACATAAAATTTCTTAAAACAATTTGCACACATTTTAAATAAATTGCATTATATATTATTTAGATAAAAGAAACATTTCGTCCGGGTAATTTAAAGGACTGTAGTTAAACTTACCTATAAGATTCACACCTGACTAGTCCATATCTATCTCCCCATTAGATGCTCAAATATTTTCCAATTCTTAAAACCTGGAGTTATGTGTATGTAGATCTTCCTTACTGCACAATTCAAGTGCATTTTCTTTCATTTCCATTGCTTATATATTATATATAACATATTACTATATTGTGTTATTATTCCCGTTCGATTCTCAGTTAGAGCGTCTTCTGTGTGGCGACATGCGTGAATGCGTGAATGGGCGTTCCTTCGTTGAAGGTTGTGCGTTAGGCCCGGCAAGCCAGCATGTAAAAATCTACTGCCAATCATTAGTGGACCTGAGTTCCGCTGTGGCGACCCCTAACCGGGAAAAGCCGAAAGACACACACACACATTCTCCAAAACATCTAGAAGTTTTTCCAACATAGAAGGTATAACACGAGCAAGTAGCACTATAAACAACACTTGCTATTGTGCACTTAGCAACATCCTTATTAATATAAGTTTGATGAGGTAACAGCATTATTTGTTGAAGGGTGAACAGTGCATGCTTCTTATGTTGACATTGCAAAGACTTTTGACACTATTTCACACTGGTGCAGGGATGTTCTTGTTTCCCAGAGAGTACTACACTGTATTTTTACATTACATTTTTGAAAATGATCTTGACACTCAGAGCTGGATTGTGGTCAAATGGGCCTCTACGTAGTGTAATAGATTAGGCTCTCCTCCTGCAGTCAGGCTCCCCCATCAGCCATTCTAGTGTTCCATTACTTGGCCATCTCTACCCAGTTACCATAAACACAGTTTACATCTGTCAGTGTGCATACTGTTTTCGTTTTTACTACTATAACATTTACAAATATTTGGATTTAATTTAAAACTTTTATTTCAAATTTTATAGCACAAACACTGATATCCATTTGCTAAACAAAACAATACAGTCTCAGACTGACCTAGCATGAGCAGCAGTAAACATCTCTGCTATTGAAGCTCACATTCATTGAAACTGTATTGAAACCCACATTCACAGAAAATGCAGTTGGACCTTGGCAGATTAAGTGTACCTTTGGGCTCTTTTCAAATCATGGGTCCACTGCACACATTTTTAGGACCATGCATAAATGCAAGTGTTCTTTAATGCACCTTCCTGGTTGTACTAAATTATACTCCTTATTTAATACAGCACCAATTGCTAGATTGTGTTTTAAATTTGTAGTTTTTAATATTGTCCCAGCAAGCATTAAAGCAAAACATATGAACCAATAGTAACAAAACTACCCATTTCAGAACATTTCAGCTGTAATAGGCCACTCATACTGCTGTCATTATAATCCACCAATATCAGTCAATGTGCATAATCTCTGCAGAAGTAAAGGTCGTCTGAATAATTCTACACTAAATAGATTTGTAACTAATGAAGAAGTTGCTGTTGACAAACAATATTTTAGTGCTAAATTTACAAATTCAGTGTTTGCTGCCCTTGAAGAACAAATTGTCTGTGTTACATTAGAAAAAAATAGTGTGTGTGTGTGTGTGTGTGTGTGTGTGTGTATGTGTGCGTGTGCATGTGTGTGTGTGTGTGTGTGTATGTGTGTGTGTGTGCGCGTGTGTGTGTCAGTAATCAGTCAACTTGGTGTGGGAAAAGAACCCAAAGCCTTCTGCAGCAAAAGCAAGTATGCTACCTGTTGCACCAATGACACTGAACAACATAATTATGAAACTATCTGACTGGCATTGACAGACTGTCATCAGAAGGGAAACAAAAATAAAAAAAATACATTTTGCATAAATATTTTGAGTTGCACTTATAGTGACCTGTCTGATGATGCTTTTTTGCACTTCTCTGCTTTTTGTCCATTTATCTGTTTGCATTTATTTTAGTTTGTTCTGGAGCCACAGTTTTGTAGCTTCATTTGTAGTTGTATGAATATTATGTATTACTGCAAGATTTTAACATTGTTAATACATTATACTTCACTTATATTTCCATAAGTAGAATTACATTTTTTTGTAGTTTGAATACAGTCTGGATAATCTTGTAGCTTCGTTCACAGTTGTAGCAGAACTGTGCTCTGCTGCCAGCCTTGAACCTCATTTAATCATTTTAGTACAGTTTTACTGGTAAATTCTGCATAGTCTGCTGCCTTAATCTGTAACAGGTGTGCAGTAGTAGCAGCACTGTGCATTATGCTCCAGGGTTTGTGCTTCTGTACTTTTTATAGCTTGCTTAAAGTTGTATTCCAGTAGTCTGGTGTCTTAATTTTTGGTGAGTTTGCAGTAGTGGCAGTATTGTTAATTCTGCTCCAGGACTTGTGCTTCCATATTTTTGTAGCTGTATATACCTGACTAAAGTTGCATTACAGTGCCTTTCTGTTTACCTTGATACTGTTTTTTCCTTTGTTCTTTGAGTCTGACCCACCCCCACTAAGGCATTAAGCTAAAAGTTGCTGAAATTCTAAACACAGGACTTGAGCTCCAGTTTGAATTTTTCCTCAACCATACCACTCTTTTCTTGTTATGATTTTAAAAGGCTGTGCCTCTGATCTCCACCCAAATGGTAATCTTACTTCCAAAGTCCATCCCTCCTCTGTCTCAATGCTATTGTCTTTATAACCTATTTAAGTACTTTCCATAGGTTCACAGGAGATTACTAGGCTAATGACTTATGAGCGCTTACAAACCTAGCAATTACAACACGATTTTACCCAATGTATGACCCCAAGGGGCAAGAGGATGGCATGAGTTTGTGCCTATGCCTTGAGTATCTTACAGATTCCCTCTGTCTATTAGGGACATAGGTGCTACTCCATGTGGGAATTTGTGATTCCCCATACATTGATCCAAACTGCATTTGAAGAGGGCCAGGGAAGGGCTCTGCTTAATGTAAATAGGAAGCCTGTTCCAAAGAAGGTGCAATCTCTGAGACACATATCTGTCTCTCCAGCATGTTTTGTTTGAGTCACTGACAAAGTTTAAATCCCTAGATCAGGTGATCATGCTGTTTGGCTTGCAGATATATAGCAACTTCATTAGGGCTGGAGTTGTGCATGCCTTGTTGGTCAGGTATATGTCATCCCTTAGTAGTCAATAGGAGACAGAGTAAAGAGTTGGGCTTTTAATCTATCCACATAGGACATGTTGTTTACACCCTGTATTTTCTTTGTAAGGAACCTATGAGGTCACTCCAGCTGCTCTAAGTGCCTAGTCAAGTACATGCCAAATAGCACATTGTATTTGATTATTGATCTAATGAGGGCTGAGTACAGCAGGACTATAACTTCCTTGGATCCGGATGCCATACCTTTACTTATAATTTGTGCAACACAGAAGGACTTCCTCTCCACTGCGGACACATGGTGGTCAAAGTTCAGGCTACTATCTCAAAGTCAAAGTGATCTTTATTGTCATTTGGGCCACACAACATTGCAACTGAATGAAATTGCATTACTTCGAACTCAATGTGCATACAACATATACTATTAATATTAATACAACAATCATACATATACCAATGCTAATACAACAGTAACAACAGTAAGATATTTATGCAGTGCAGTAACAAATACAATAACATGCACCATGACTATTAACCTTACATGTCTTCGTCAGTACCCAGAATATTGTGCAGGTAATATACTGCACAAATCAGAATCAGACAGATTTCAAATTGGACGGAATGCTAACTTGGCATATTGCACAGAATGTTTACTTGCCATCATTAATATTGCACATAAGGTATAAGATTGTACTTTCATAGAGTTATTGCACGTCTGTAAATTACTTCAGCATTGTAACTCCAGACCTCGATGATCAGCATGGTGTATGTTATTACTGGAGTTCAGACGTCTGATGGCTTGTGGAAAGAAGCTTCTATTAATGCAAGCTGCAGGATCTCTTGCCTGAAAACAAACATGAGAATAGACCATGGGAAGGGTGAGTGCAGTCTTTGACTATTTTCATGGCTCTGCTGAGGCACTGAGCAGAGTACAAGTCCTGGATAAATGGGAGCATGGATCTGATAATTCTCTCCACCACTTTCACCACCCTCTGGAGAGATTTGCTATCAGAAACCATGCAGTTGTCATACCAGACTGAGAGATTACTAGTCAGGATTCTTAAAATGGTACCCCTGTAGAAGGTTGTGAGAACTGAAGGGGGTAGTTTTGCTTTCCTCAACCTACTTAGAAAGTGTAGACTCTGTTGCACCTTCTTGACAATGTGATTAGTGTTATTGACCAAGACAGGTCTTCAGTGATGTACACCTCCAGGAACTTGATGGTGTTCACCCTTTCCACTGTTTCTCTTTTGATTATGAGTGGAGAATGAGCCTTGTGTCTCTTTATTCACATTGAGAGCCATGTCATCATTGTCATACTAGCCAATCAGTAGGTTCAATTCCTCTCTGAAGGCTTTTTCTTCACCATTGCTGATGAGACTAACGCTGTAGTATCATCCATAAACTTAATAATGTGGTTTGTGTTGTACCTAGTGATGCAGTCATGTGTCAGCATGGTGAACAGCAGGGGACTCAGGACACATCCTTGAGGTACTCCAGTGTTCGGTTTGATGCTCATCCAGTTGTTGTTGCCTACACATACCTTTTGTGTTCTGTCAATAAGAAAGTCCAGAATCCAGTTGCACAAAGGAGTTCTAACACCCAGATGGACCAGTTTCTCAATCAGATGTTTGGGGATAACCATGTTGAGGGCCGAGCTGAAGTCAATAAATAACACGAGGACATAGCATTTTTTGTTCTCCAGGTGTGCCAAGTACCAGTGAGATGGCATCTGCTGTAGAGCGATTGCATCTATAAGTGAATTGGAGTGGCTCCAGTGTTGCAGGGAGACTTGATGTTAAGTAGTCTTTGACCAATCTCTTCAAAGCATTTTATTACAGTGGAGGTGGGAAATACTGGGTGGTAATCATTCAGGCTTGAGGGTGGAGACTTCTTGGGCAGTGGTATAATGGCTGTATTCTTGAAGCACTTGGGCACTGTGGCTTGATGCAGAGAGATGTTGAATATGTCAGTGAGAACAGTAGTTAATCAGTCAGCACAGTTCCTGAGCACTTGCCCCAGAATATTGTCAGCACCAGCTGCCTTTCTTGGGTATACCCATCGCAGCACCCTTTGAACATCCGCTGGGTGAAGGCAGAGCACTGTATCTTCTTGGCTGGTGGGCAGTTTTATTGCTGTTGTATTGTTTCCCTTCCAGGGGCAGCTCGTGCTGTAGGACTGCAGGACTGCAGCCCTCCCACCTAGAAAAACCAAAATAAAAAAACTGTGAAACAAGAAAACAAGAAAAAAAAAATCATGAGTCCCAACTCCTCTGCACATGCGCGGACACATTGGGGAACTCAGACTGCCTTTGTCAGCAGTCTGGATACAGAAAAAGAGATACCCAGGAATCTGTGCGGTGATGACCGCACAGAACAGAGGAGCTCTGGACTGCTTCAGCTGCAGGCAGAACCAATGAGGACTGAAGGGTGAGCTCTCACGGGGATTTCACTGCTGCACAGGCTTCGTTTGTGACTTGTACTGCTGCTTTAGGTGTGGAAATGGTCGCTGGCTGGATATGTGTATGCAAAGGCTTTGTGACTTGGATTGTACTGCTGCGTGAAATGACTGGACACAAGGTAGGTGTGGAAACAGTCGGTCGCTCGTGAAACAGCTGGACACAAGGTAGGTGTGTGTGTGTAATGCCCCAGTTGCTATATACTGGTGGCTAGAAAGAACAAATGGTGGTGGGTAGAGATACTCAGGCTTGAACTCTGTACCTTGGATGCAGGTGGCAAGGACCTGAATTCCCTATCCACCACCATTTATAAAAAAAAATTGCAGATTTTTGCCTCATATTTGTTCTGTTCCTCGTAAAATATGTGATTTCTGTATCTACATTTTTCCTTGCAAAGTCTGTAGTGCAGTGGTGCACTGGTAGCATTGCTGCCTGACAGCTACAGGTTCTCTGGTTTGATTCTTGGCTGGGGTGCCTTCTGTGTGGAGACTGCATGTCCTCCCATCTTACAAAGATGTGTCTGGAGTTTCTCCCTGCTCTGCTGAAAATTGTCTTTTGTTCCAAGTCAGACTAGTTTCCTGGTTAAATGTTTAAAAATAACAGGCATTTGAATTTCAGACTTCATATTCTTCAGAAAGTACATGGTAACACAAAACCGTTTATTCTAGCAGTTGTCTAAGTTTATAACATAGATATTTGAAATTTGTCCCTATTTTTGGGACTGTATTCCCCCATTACTGGCTTTGTCCAGGTATTTTGTGCTAAGGTTGAGAGCTATCTATGGTGAGAACTGAATTCACTGAATGTTTGGGGGCTGTATTCCCCCCATTACTGGCTTTGTCCACATGTTTTTTGCTAAGAGGTTGAGAGCTATGGTGAGAACTGAATTCACTGAATATGTTTGGGGCTATATTCCCCCATTATTGGCTTTGTTCAGGTGTTTTGTGCTAAGAGGTTGACAACTATGGTGAGAACTGAATTCACTAAATGGTAGCCATTTAAGTTTGTCTTCCTCTCTTTCACAAAACAGCTGCTTTGGCATAGTGGTATGTTTCTCTGACTGTATTGCACAGGGTCCCCTGGGATAAAGATGTGGCAGTGAAATGTATGGTGGTAACACAGCATTGTATTCTAGCAACTTTCCAACATTATACAAGCAATGTTTAAAATGGGTCTCTGGTTTTTGGGCTTTTGTCCCCCCCAATAAATTTCGGCTTTTTCCAGATTTCTTGTGCTGCAAAGTTCAGAGATACAACTGCATGTCGAGTAGATTTTACAAGGAGCTGAGAGCTGCAGGGGAACAAAACTTTAGTGCTGCTTATTCTGAGTCTGCTTGCATTGTTAATAGCACAACAGGTAGTGTACTTGCTTTTGATGCAGAAGGCTGTGGGTTCTACTCCCATAGTAGATAGATGCATTGCTGATACTGTACTGTGTTGTAAAGGGGGTGGATGCTGCAGTCCTTTTTGGCGAAGATACCTAGAGTAGTTACTATGAACCTGTTATCAGTTTGCCATACATTCCCTATTGCGATATTACTAGCTTATCATTTTTTTAATGCATGCAACATAGGCAATTTATTCCTCAAGGGCAACGTGTACTTTATTTGTAGATGAATAAACAATGACATATAAAGTTGTTTGCTAGCAGCAACCTCTTCATTGTTACAGATTTCTTTAATGTGGAATTATTTAGATGACTTTTACTACTTCAGAGATTGTGCATATTTACTGATACTGGTGGACTGTAGAAGGCTGAGTAGACTTTTATGATGGAAATGTTCTGAATTGGGTAGTTTTGTCATTGGTGCATGCATTTTGTTTCATTGTTTACTGGAAAAATGTTCAAAACAATAAATTTAAAATGCCCTCTAACAACTGTACTGTATTGTACAAGGAATACAATTTAATACAATCGGGAAGGTGTATCAAAGAGCATGTGTATGTTTCGTGTTCAAGGGGCCTATGATTTGAAAACAGCCCAAAGTTAATCTTTATCTGCCACTGGCAAAATGTATTTTCTTTGAATGTGGGTTTCAATGCTGTTTCAATGCATGTGAGTTTCAAGGGCAGAGAAGTTTTAATGCTAAGTCTGTTTTCATTGTGAGACTGCATTGCTTTGTTTAGCAGATATCTATTGGGGTTTGTGCTGTAAAAATGCAAAATAAAACTTTCAAATGAAATCCAAATCATCGCAGAAGTAAAGCAGTATGCACATTACAGTGTTTATGGTAAATGGGGCAAAATAACCAAGGAATGGGACCTTAGAATGGTTGCAGGGGGGAGGCTCCAATCGACCATGATTTTGAGAGGGGAAGGGCAGCAAACTCAGACAGCCCCGGTTGAACTATACATCTCAGCTGTCCATATTTTTGCAGAATGAATAGATATTTGCTTCTTATTTTTGGTTTGTCCCTCATAAAGTGTGTGGTTTTCTGGCAAATCATTTAGGAATGAAGTCACTAAATGACAGACATTGAGTATGACGTCATAACCTTCAGAAAAATGCATGTTAAAGCAAGACCTGTTATTCTATCAACTGTCTTTAAGTTTATACAAGAGCAATTTTTTGCAGTGTTTGTATGTTCCCCCAATATATTTGGCCTTGTCCAGATTTCCTGCATTAACAGGTTGAGAGGTACGTGCAAATAAATCGCTTTATAGAATTAGGCATATCCAAACCTCTCAACTGTCCCCGATTTTGGCTCACAATGTTGCTCTTCCCCTAATAATCCCTCTGCAAAATGGCAATTTTGGAAGAAAACATGGAGGGTTTACAATTAATAAATAACTGTAATAATCAGTTATAGATTACTTTTATTTCAGAAATGCATGTAGATACTTTTATTTTGTCAGCTGCTCAAGTTAGCAGTACTAATATTAAAAAGTGTCCCTTCTTTGACAGGTTCCCAGCTGTATTGTGTGGCTATTTTATATTTTTGCATCACATTTTTGGTCCATTTTTCATAAAATTGTGTTTTTTGGCAAATTAGTGGCAAATCATTAAAGCCTGAAGTTAGAAAATAATGAAAGACATTTGAGTTTCAGATTTCGTACCTTTCAGAAAATTCATACTATTCTATTTCTAAGTTTATAAGAGCAATATTTAAAAATTGTCCTTATTTGTGGGCCTTTGTCTCACTTCTATGTATGGCTTTGTCCAGATTTCTTGCTCTGAGGTTGAGAGGTATGACAAATGTGTCAGAGCCATCGCAGTCAGCCAGAGACATTTCAAATTGTGACAAGCTTGTTGCACCCCACTCCCCCATGTAGTGACTCTGGATGTGTCCAAGCAAGGCAAGGAGCAGTTATGCAGTGTAAATGTGCAGACTATCCCCCCCATCCAAGGTAAACACAAGTACTACAGTGGCTTTTCATCTGTCATTGATTTTGCAGAATGTTTTGGTTTCTGTCATATTTTTATACTGTTGATTTATGCTTATTATTATTCAGAAAGTGCCTTTTGCTCTGTGATTAGGTAGCAGTGCTTTAATGACCATCAGGTAAGCTTTTCTGATATTGTAAGATGCAAGTATTTTAATAAGCAGTATTGCCAACATTGAAAGCCTTTCTATTGTTGCCATGCAGAGAATACTTACATAACTAGATAACGTATAAGCCTCGGGTATTGAAATGCATATGACAGTATTTGTAATAAAGGACAGGATTACATTATGTTAAGCTCATTACAGGCTTTACCTGCAAACTAAACAGAATGTCAATCTATCATGTGTGGTCCATATCCTGTGCAGTAATCCTTTAAGCAATATATGTTAAGCTTGTTTCTTATTTGCTTTTCATTTTTTACTTTGATCATGTTTTCCGTATGAAACAAGTAGATAGTTGTTGTCAGGCAGCAGGTCTTTTTTGGATAAGAAACATTTTTACAAGTGGGGGTATCACAGAGATTGCTACTTTCAGCATGTTACTTGGTACTTTAATAAAGCTGAATATAAATTATAATTAGAACTGGAGTGCAAGGAGAAGTGATTTGAGTTAAGTGCTGCTTGTTTTTCTTATACTTGATTTTGACTGGCATTCCAGTAATGTATTTAAAAAGTAATTTATTTTTTCATGCCTCGCATCCTTTTTGTTTCCATCTAGATATTAAGTAAGTTGTCATGCAGCCAATGGATTGAAATATTTCTTTTTCTTCTACACTTCATTTTGTCTTGATTGGACTCTCATAATGATGGTTTGGCACCCAGGTCAGTGTATTTAATTAAAGTTACAGTTTTTGTGGTTTTGAGCATAGCTCCTCCTCTTTCTAGTTGGCCACACCCATTCCCATTGACCCCACCCATTCAGCTGTCTCCTGCAGCCGCTCTTTGATTTGAAGTCACCAGCCACCACTGTTCCATTCTCAAACCTGCTGAAGTAGGTGTTGAGCTCATTGAGAAATTCTGTGTTATCATCACATTGAGAAGGTAGGGGCCTGTAGTCTGCTATAGATTGCATACCTTGTCGTAGACACCTGGAGTCTCTTAGGTGTGATAAGTAACCATGATGTTTCTGTCCATAGGCCTGCCTAGCCTCTCTTAATTCCTCTACTTAGCTTCACTCTGGCTTCCATAAGGGCATCTTTGTCTTTAGACCTAAAGGCTACATTGAGTGCCTTCAAGAGCTTGTACACTCCACTTGTGAGCCAGGGTTTCTGATTCAGTCATGTAATGATGCTCTTGCTGACTGTTATATTATCCACACACACTGATATATAGGCCATCATGGATTCTGTGTACTCATCCAGGTTAATTTTCTGGTCCATAGTAGCCGCCTCCTTGAATATATTCCAGTCCGTGCTTTTAAAGCAGTCCTTATTTGTTTCCCGGATGGCTTTCTTCAATTTAACAATGGCCTGTATATAGTAGTATAATGGCGAGATTATCTGAGTTACCCAGATGTGGATGAGGTACTGCCTTATATGCTAGCTTTACATTGGTGTAGACCTTATCCAGAATGTTCTATCCCCTTGTTGCAAAATCCACATGTTGGAAGTAATGAGGTAAAACTGTTTTCAGATTTGCTTGATTAAAATCACTTACTATTATGTGAGCAAACTCCAGATTCTGGTTTTGTAGCTCACTGACTGGTAAAGTGTATTCAGTGCCTTGTTGGTATTGGCACTGGGGGGAAATATACACCACTGTGATGCTCACACCATTAAAGTCCCGTGGCAGATAGAAAGGTCCACATTTCAATGACATAAACTTGATATTTTCAGAGCAGTGTTTAATAACTAACTCACAATTGGTGCACAAGTTATTGCTGACATAGATACAGACACCCCCTCCCTTTGATTTTCTGCAATGTTCCTGGTTTCTGTCTGCTCTAAATAATGTAAGTCCTTCTACATAGACTGTATTATAATTGATATTATTGTCTAACTATGTTGCAGTAAGCATAAGTACACAGCTGTTTCTCACCTTGCTATGAGTGGTTAACTGTAGTGTTCTGTAGTCCATTTTGCTATTTAAGCAGCAAACATTGGCCAATAGCAAGGATGGGTGTACAGGTCTGTATGGCTTAGGTCTTAACCTGGCAGAGAGTCCAGCATGAGATCCACACTTCCTTGTTCTTTCACATCTTTTCCTTCTTTTCCAATTCCTGTATGTGGTAGCAGACAGCTTTGCTTGAACAAGGCAATTTGGACCATGTTTGAGTATAATTCCTTGTTCCTGTAATTCTTGGAGTGTTGTAGGCCTCACAGGCCCTGCAGACAGCATCCCATCAATCCTTCTGCACTGTGGCTTAGGTGTTGAATTTCCAGTAAGCTATCTCTGTCATAACTTAGTTTTCCTTCTGTATTTGCCCCAGATTCTGTTTTTTTTTTCGATTATTTTGACATAAAACAAGACAAATAATGCACATATTTCTGTTGAGCTGAAGCAGCTGCTGCCACACAGGGTGCAGCCATTTTTTTAATCTATTTGTGTACCTAGATCTCTCACCTCTTATCTACTCTTAGGGGTGTGCTATTGATGTTGTAATTTGCAGGGGTATTTGACTTCCCAAAGGGTATGATAATACTTTTTTTTCATTTAGTTTTAGGCCACAGTTCTGTCATCAATCATTTGTCTGATCTGGACCCTCCTATGGGATCTCTACATCAGTGGAGGATTCAATTATTGCCCCCAGCTTGCAGTCATATGCAAACTTTGTCATCCAGAGGTCTTCCACACTAGTTTTGACTTCAGATAAGTATATTCCAGACTGGTGCCAGCACTGAACCCAGTGGCACACCACTAGTAACTGGCCTCTTGCTGAACCTGGATTCACTCACTCTAACCACATGTCCTGTCCATGAGCCAATTAGCTATCCATCTGGTGACATATAGATTTATGTCCAGTTTTGTAAGTTTATTTATAATACCTGAGTGGGGAACTGTGTCAAATGCCTTGGCCAGGTCAGGGTAGGAAGTATGAACTGTTTTACCCTGATTCATGACCTTAGTGACTTTCTCAAGGAAATCCACCAGATTCACTAGGGATGACCTGTCCTTGACAAAGCCGAATTGGGTCAGGTCCAGTGTTTGGAGGTTTCCTATGTAATTTTTTATCAAATCCATGATTATTCTTTCCATGACCTTACATATACGAAAAGTCAAACTTATGGGTCTGCAATTTCCCTGGTTAGTAAATGGTTTCTTTTTAAGCAGAGGGATGACCATAGCTGTCTTCTACTCTAGCACGACAAAGCCAGTCCAGTGACTGTGGTTAAATAGAGATCCTAATGGGTTTGCTATGTCCTGATTTAAGCTGTTAATGAGACAACCTGGTATATTGTCAGGCCCCATTGAAGCCATGCTTTTTTGATTTAGAGACCACAGTGGCAGCCAGTTCTTTAGTGATAATTGGCAGTGGAGTGGTGGAGGGTATTTCTTGGGGAAGAACTGGGGGTGATGGGGAGTACAATCTGAGCTGGATTTGTTGCTCAGCAGATTTTCTATATCTTCTGGCTGAGTATAGGTGATGTGATGCTATCTGCAACTAATTCAGCGCATTGTTGGGTGTTGCCCTTAAGACTGTGGACATAACTGAAAAATGCCTTATGGTAACCCTTACCTTTGGAGGCTATTTTACCTCAAATTCTCTCTCAGAGAATTGACTAGTTCCATGATTTGCTTGTTTAGACTTATGAGGGACTTTTTGCTCTGCTGTGCACATTCCCTCTTCTCAACAGGATTTTCTTTCCTTTGTTGTACAACCTATTAATACCAGGGGTCCACCAGGTGGCATGCTTTTGCAGTTTGACCTGGGTTTATTTTGGTCTGGTACTGCCGTTTACTGTAGTTGTTCATATGGTCATGCAGGGTGTTTGTGTACACCTCTGCATAGGTTTCTGTATTTTCTAGATTTAGAGGGAGCTTGGAAACTAGCTATGCCATCCCTTAATGGGGGTAATTTACCTTAGTGAAGTTCTTTTAGGTTTTGGGCTTAGGTAGAGGGACTAGTTTAACTTTATTTTAAGGCAGACCACTTTGTGATCTGATCTTATCAGGGAGGACATCACATCACCCTAGGGTTAATGTTGTCCTTATACTTATAATACTAAGTGCCCACTCAGCAAACCAATATTGCACTTGATTAAAGTTCCCTTACTACAAATTGTCTCCTGCTCATTTTCCCAGAGCTCCCATCTGCTTGGCACCCTAGCCGCACTCTGAGGGGTCCTGAATCAATCCTGTGCTCTCCTTGGTAGACGAGAGATTCATTTTATTGTTTTACTCTTCAGTAAATTATTTAGAATGCTGCGGTTTTATTTTTGCTTTATTTGATGATGTTGCCTTTAAATCATTCTAAAGGTTCCTAATACTTTAAATTGCTTTGTCAGAAGAGTTTAAGTTTTGTTGTACCATTACACTTAAAAGTAAACTTTCTTGTTGTTATTACGTCAAGAGGATAGCAATGGCCTGTGCAGACACAAATGCCCAGAAAGTATATTTTATCTATAAAACTTCCCTTAGAACTGAAAGCTATAACTAAGTGTGCGGCTAAAACAAAACCATTGTGGAGAGACAAGCTTAGACCAGCTAGTTTCCACATTAAACAGCACTGCTATCAAATCTTATCACAATCTAACCTAGTGTAATGCCAAACCACAGAGACCACCCAAGGAGACCTTTGTATAACCCAGTAAAAGACCAAAAATAGCCCACGCAAGTATAGGTCTGGACAACATGGATATGCAATTTCCAAATGTATCCCTAGGCAGCTTTGTAGATATTGGGCCTCCTGAGATAATGTAGCAGTTATGTCATGTTCACAAACATACATTTAATCCTTAAAAAAAACAGACACCATATGCAAGAGATGCACATACACAATTTCACTAGAGGCAAAAATCTTGCATACAAACAAGGTTGCCAGGAAAACACATACTACATCCACCACACATAGTGTCTAACACACACACAGACCAACACATGCTGAGGCACTAAAAAGCAATCTTCCCAAACCTCAAAGACCACTTAAGCCTACAAACAGTAATTCCTATCCTCAGCGATATCTAAAGCAGTCTCCAAAAGCAGCAGCAAACACCGCACATAGTTCTGTGTCCAGTGGAGCCCAAAAGCAAAGTCTATAAGGTAAGCCAACACATTACCCATGACTCTTGTCATAGGGGACTCCTTTGTATGATACATAAATGTCACATGTACCAGCTTGAACAAGGGGAAGATAACAATTTGTTGTTTATCTGGATCCAGGATCTGCCAAGTTATGCTTGCCCTCAAATCTCTACACCACAGGTACCAGTATGATTTTATCATAGTCTATATGGGAGTTCATGACCTAAGATATACTTCCCTGGACTATAAGAAGAGAGACATCACTGATCTCTCTGAATATATGATTCAGGCAGGTATGTGCCTTGCACTGAGCAGCATTGTATGTTCACCAAGGATGATGCCTGAGTATGAACAAAATAAGATTGACTACAATAATTGGCTTAGCTTCTGGTGCTTTTACAGGGAGATTCAATATTTGTCAGCATGGTTAACAGACCACATTGCTTTGCAAAGGATAGTCTGCACCCGTCTCCCCTTGGCTTCTGAATATTGGCTAAAACTTTATGCATCCCCTTTGAGCCTTTTTAGGCAATGCCAAATTGACAAACCTACCAACATAACAAATAAAACCTAAAGAAACCTAAAGGTGCCACTGCTTAATGCCAGGAGCCTAAACAAGAAACTCCATACCCTACAAGCTGTCCTTACTCTGGACAATATAGATATCTGTGCTGTAACTTAGACATGGTCTAAATCTGTAGAAAGTACTTTGACATTGCAAGGTTTCAGTGCCTTCCACATGTATCAGCTGCATAGACAGGGACAAAAGCTGGAGGAGTCTCAATCTATATTCGCAACAATGAACCACCAGAATACTAGCAAAGTAGTATAAAAGTAAGAAACAAGAACTGTGTTCCCACAGTACCCTGTTTCACTGTGGATGAAAGAAAATCCAAGAAAATAAACAGTTGTAGTACCAAGGAATGTTTAATAACACCAAAGTGATTAAGTGCTTTTGTCATCAAAATAACCCAAGATACATCCAAAACACATATATAAAAAATCATAGTCACATGACAAGACTAAATACATCCCACCTCCCTATTTTTGATTAATACATAATCACGAGCCCTTAAGTAATTAAATAACTTCATGGGAGCAGAGTTCTAATTTAGCAACAATCATAACTCTACATTGATTAAACAGGACAATGCCCTGGATTTTATCCAAGTGCAAATCACCATAAACAAATTCCCATACCATCTCCTAATAAGCTATAGGTCACCCTCTATGTCCCGGGAAATCTCATAGCTTGTTCCTAGACCTACTGGAGACACTCACATTAAATCAAATACCCTATTCATGGGAGACTTAAAGTACTCTTCTATAGACTGGGAAACATAAACTGCCTCATGCTCGCAGGCACAACAATTCCAGGACTTTATTAACACAAATACCCTTGACCAGATAGTGTACATGCCCACCAGATAATGAAGTATACTATACCTGGTACTCACCAATTTGGGAGAGCATTGCACTCCCCCAGTATCATGAACTCACTGGTGAGGTCAAACTACAAAGCTGTCTCCTTTGAAACAAAAATCAATTCCGTAACCCCAGCAAACTCTTTAACAGTTAGGAACTATTCCAAAGCAAACTATACGCTATCAAGTGATAGTTTATCAAATTTCAATGCCCCTTCCAACCCAGAGTTCACAACAACTTATACAGAATTGTTCACAGACACCCTGTACAACCATTTAAATTGCTGAATATATGCTGCTTTACCTACTAGAAGTAAGCCCAAAACAAACTCTAAAAACAAACCACACTTGTGGAATCCTAACCCTCATAGGATATATAACAACATGGGCATAAATCCCTATACCACAAGATGGGTGGCCAACTGGCTCACTGAAAGAACCCGCACAGTAAAAGTAGATGACTCCAAGTCCGACTTCAGACCAGTGACGAGTGGAGTACCACAGGGTTCGGTCCTGGGTACTCTCCTGTTTGGCATCTACTTCTCTGAAGTGCTGGCTAACAAAGTTCACAGATGACTGCAAACTGGGAGCCATAATAGAATCACCTAATGATGTAGACATTCTACAAAAGGGCCTCACAGAAATATATGCTTGGTGTCAAAGTCATGGCCTCAAGCTCAATGCCAAGAAGTGCATTGTCATCCTCTTTGGGAAAAACTCAGTACCCATAAACTACCACATAGGTGGTAGCTCACTAAACACTGAAAGTGTGATAAGAGACCTCAGGACACAGGTGGACAGTAGTCTCTTTTTTGATAACCACATCACCACAGTAGTCAGGAAATCCTTCTACGTGGCACACTTCATCACAAAAGGGTTCTCCTCTAGAAAAAAGGAGGTCATTGTTCCTCTCTACTCATCCCTCATCAGACCCATTATAGAGTACAATGCCCCATTTGGCATGTATCTCACAAGACACCTTCAACAATTGGAAAGGCCACAGAAATACCTCAAGAGGATTACCGGTCTCAAACAGATGCCATACGCAGACCATCTCAAACAACTCCAGCTCTACTCCGTGGCATATCACCTACTCAGAGGCAATCTCTGCCTGACATACAAAGCTATGTCAAACCCAGAGCTGTTGGACATGCTACACTTAAAGAAATCCCAACCTCTCTGAACCACATGCTCCAGGGACCTAAACCTTGTCACCACAATAAACAGAACATGCTGGAGGGATAGATTCCTGTTGCAGAGACTTCCCATACTCTGGAACAAACTACCCATTCATGTCAAGCAAAGCTCCTCATTGGCCCTCTTTAAGAAAAGCCTTGATGACTGGATGGGAAATAGAAAATTCACCTTGGGGATCACTTCTGCAGCACTGCTTGACAGGGGTACAGGAAAATACTTTTCTTGGGTGGCGAAAGCCAGGGAACCTTTTTTGGCTAGGCTTATATAGGCCCCAGGGCTTATAGCTTAGTACCTACCTATGAACCTATGAACAAAAGGAAAAAAACATGGCTAAAATCAGGAAGACCAACTTCCATGATAGGCATTCTCTAATTAAATTAAACAGGAAATTAAGAGGACTAATGAAATCCAACAAGACTAGTTATAAAGTCAAGATAACCTCACAGGCTAAAGACAAGCACAAGTCAAGGCCTTCTACAGCTACAGTGGATATAAAAAGTGTACACACCCCTGTTAAAATGCCAGGTTTTTGTGATATAAAAAAATGAGACCACAATAAATCATTTCAAAACTTTTCTCTCCTTTAATGTGAGCTATAACCTCTACAATTCAATTGAAAAACAAACAAATCTGTTAGAGGAAAAAATATAAAAAAAATGTATAATAAGGTGGTTGCATAAGTGTACACACCCCTAAACTAATACTATGTTGAAGCACCTTTTAGATTCATAGGTTCATACTAAGCTAACTGCCCTTGCGAGCCATTTTAAGCCTAGCCAATTATCTCTTTTGAGACTCAAACCCTGCACCTTGTGTTTGTAAGGCAAACATCTTAACCATTAAGCCACCCTCCCTTTTGATTTAATTACAACATTCAGTCTTCTTGGGTAGGAGTCTATCAGCATGGCACATCTTGACTTGGCAATATTTGCCCACGCTTGCTTGCAAAAGTGCTCCAAATCTGTCAGATTGCGAGGGCATCACTTGTGCACAGCCCTCTTCAGATCACCCCACAGATCTTCTATTGGATTTAGGTCTGAGCTCTGGCTGGGCCATTCCAAAACTTTAATTTTCTTCTGGTGAAGCCATTCTTTTGTTGATTTGGATGTATGCTTGGGGTCATTGTCATGTTGAAAGGTGAAATTCCTCTTCATCTTCAGCTTTCCTGCAGACACCTGAAGATTTTGGGCCAAATGTGACTGGTATTTGGAACTGTTCATAATTCCCTCCACCTTGACTAAAGCCCCAGTTCCAGCTGAAGAAAAGCAACCCCAAAGCATGATAATGCCACCATCATGCTTCATCATGGGGATGGTGTTCTTTTGGTGATGCAAAGCGTTGTTTTTGCTCCAAACATACCTTTTGGAATTGTGGACAAAAAAATCAGCCTTGGTCTCATCAGACTATAACACATTTTCCCACATGCTTTTGGGAGACTTGATGTATCATTTTGCAAATTGTAGCTGGGCCTGGATGTTTCTCTGTGTAAGAAAAGGCTTCCATCTTGCAACTCTACCCCATAGTCCAGATATATGGAGAATATGGGAGATTGTTGTCACATGTAGTACACAACCAGTACTTGCCAGAAAATCCTGCAGCTCCTTCAGTGTTGCTGTAGGTCTCTTGGCAGCCTCCCTGACCAGTTTTCATCTTGTCTTTTTATCAGTTTTGGAGGGGCATCTAGTTCTTTGCAACGTCACTGTTGTCCCATATTTTCTCTACTTTTTGATGATGGTCTTCACTGTGTTCCATGGTATATCCAATGCTGTGGAAATTTTTTCGTACCCTTCTCCTGACTGATACCTTTCAACAATGAAATCCCTTTGTTGCTGTGTAAGCTCTTTGAGGACCATGGCTTTTGCTGTAGCAGGCAACTGAGTAAATGTCAGGAAAATCCTCCTAGGACAGGTAAACTTTATTTGGGGTTAATCAGAGTCTCTTTAATTGATGACAGGTGTGTACCCAAGAAGACTGAATGCTGTAATTAAAGCAAAAGGTGCTTCAACAAAATATTAGTTTTAGGGTGTGAACACTTATGCAAAAAGATTATTGTACATTTTTTATTTTTTATATTTTTTCCCGTAAGAGATTTATTTGTTTTTCAATTGAATTGTACAGGTTATAGGTCACATTAAAGGTGGGTAAAGTTTTGAAATGATTTATTGTAATCTCGTTTTTATATGTCACAAAAACCTGGCATTTTAACAGGGGTGTGTACACTTTTTTTATCCACTGTATGTGCGACATCTCAAGGCAGCACTCATCAGTGTGCTGAACTGATTGTCAGTGGTGCCATCTTCACTGAGCAGACCGACATAACATCAAAACAGGCTTTGCACCATGAAAATAGAGGACTGTAACAGTTATCCCACTTCACAAGGGTGGACCATCAATTGATCCCAGTAAACTACAGACCTATTAGTCTGACTAGTCTAATATGCAAAGTCATGGAATGAATTATCATGAAAATAATCAACAAAAACATAATCAACCTTCATACATTGGACCCAACCCAGTTTGTCTTTGTCAAGGAAGATCACACCTACTAAACTTGGTGGACTTCTTTGAGAATGTCACCAAGGCAATGGATGAGAAAAAAAAGTGCATACTGCCAACCTGGACCTGGCTAAGGTGTTCGATACAAAACCCCACTTGTGCATAGTTGACAAACTCACTGAACTGAGCATAAAACCCTATATAATTCACTGGATTGCTAGCTGGCTCACAGACAGGACCCAGGAAGTCAGAATTGGTGATACCACCTCCATTAAGAGACCGGGCACCAGCAGGGTACCTCAGGGTTCTGTGCTGGGACCTCTCTTATTTGGCATTTACTTCTCAGAGATAAAGGCTAATATCAAGGTCCTTTGACTCATAGGTTCATAAGTGTTTATTAGGATAACAATCACAGGTGCCCTTTTAAGCCTACCCATGCATCCCAAATATCTGACAAGTTCTGATACCCTTGATAAGTGTAAGCAGGACTTGGGAAATGAAACATTTACAAGCTAGGGCCTCAGAGATGAACCATTTACAGGTTACCTGTGTCCATTAGAGACATAGGTGTCAAATCAGGGATGAATTTCCTGTTCACCACCCAATTGTCCAAGTTGCACTTGAATAGGGTTAGGGAGGTACTCTGCTTCACATGGATGGGGAGCCTGTTCCAGAGATGGGGTAATCTCTAGGATACTTACCTGTCTCTCTAGCAGGTCCTATTTATATCACAGGAAAGGTTTAAGTCTTTAGAACAGGTAATTCTGGTGCTGTTTGTTTTGCAGATATGCAGGGGCTCCATCAGAGTGGAGTCTGACAATGCCCTGTACATCAGGCATAGATTTCCCCTCAAAAGCCTACAGGAGACAGAATACAGAGAAAGAGCCATGAGGCAGTCTGCATATGACATTTTATTTAAGCCCTGTATTCTTTTAGTGAGGAACCTCTGTGGACATTCCAATTGTTGGATATGCCTGGTTAAGTACATACCAAAGGGGGCACTGTACTCAATGATAGGTCTGATGAATGACAAATACAGTGGAACAATGACTTACTTGGACTTAGATGCCATACCTTTGTTTATAAATTGCACAACATAGAATGATTTCCTCACTACTGTAGATAAGTGACCGTCAAAGGCTAGATTACCATGTGTCCCTAAGTCCCTGAATACTGGGTCAAATCTAAGGGGTGTGTTGTCAATATGATAGTGATCAGGAATAGATGACTTCCCAAAGGATACTATTAAGCATTTCTTGCATTTAGTTTTAGTCCATGGCTTTGACACCAGTTGTTTGTCTATGTCAGCCCCTCCTGAAGAACATTTGCGTGAGTGTGGGATTCAATGACAGCTCCTAATTTGAAATCATCTGCAAATGTAGTCAGCCAGAGACCACATACATTGGCCTTGACTTCAGAGAAGTAAATGCCAAAAAGGAACGGTCCAAGGACTGATCCCTGAGGGACTTCAGTTGTGGCTTCTTTGTAGAGGTGGCCTCCCCAATTCTAACTTCCTGATTCCTGTCTGTGAGCCAGTTGGCTATCCACTGGGTGACATACGAGTTTGCACCTAACCTCCTGAGTTTGTCAGCAAGGCTCGAGTGGGGTATTATACCAAATTCCTTGGCTAGATCAAGGTAGGCAGTGTGAACCATTTTGCCCTCATCCATTGCTTTGGTGATCTTCTCAAAGAAGTCCATCAGGCTCAGCAGGCATGATCTTCCCTTGACAAAACTAAACTGGGCTAGGTCCAGTGTCTGGATGTTTACTATATCACTATTGATCATTTCCATGATAATTCTTTCCATGGCTTTACATATGACTAGTGAAACTTATGGGTCTGTAGTTTCCAGGGTCTGTAAATGGCCCCCCTTTGTGCAAAGGGATGACTGTTGCTGTTATCCATTCATGAGGCACAAAGCCCGTTTGGAGACTACAGTTAAACAGCAATGCCAGAGGCCCTGATAGGTCTTGTTTCATGCTATTTAGAAGGCATCATGAGATATTGTCTGGGCCCATTGATGCAGTGTTCTTGGCCTTAGAGAGAGCATTAAGGACCTATTCCCTAGTGAGAGCAGGGGGAGTTATATTTGATGGTATTTCCTGAGGGAAAGTTGAAGGGGAGAGAGGGGTAAATTTGGAGTTGAATTTATCGGTCAATAGGTTTGCTATATCTTCTGGCTCAGTATAGGTGGTTCCATTTACAATGAGCTCTGCACACAATTGTATACTGCCTTTGAGCTCACATACATAGCTAAAGAATGCATTGTGGTTGTCCGTGGCCTGGGAGGCTAAATTCACCTCAAATTTGGCTTTGGTAGACTTTATTTGTCCTCTGAGATGTTTGTTTAGTTTAATGAGAGTGCTTTTATCCTGCTGGGTGCTGAACTTCCTAATTTTTGCCATGATTTTCTTCCTTTAGTTATACAGCCTATTGATTTTGTGATTTCACCAGGGTGGTTTGTTTTTTGAGTTAGTTCTGTACTTCTTCCTGGTGGGTACAGCTGCCATTATGAAGCTATTAACATACTTGTACAGGGTTTCTGTGAACAGTTCTGCATAGGCAACAGTGTTCTTAGGGATTATGGGGGCTTGAAATTTTGCCAGGTTATCACTTTAATAGAAGGAAGTTAGCCTTAGAGTAGTTCATGAATATTGCAGGTTTAGCTGGCATTCCAGGTTTTATTTTTACTTCAAAGGAGACCATTTTGTTGTCTGACCTTACCAGGGAAGACAGTACAGTAGGGGGTATGCAGCACTCACTCATATTAGTGAGGACCAGATCCAGTATGGCTGCACCCCTGGTTGGTGTATTGATTATCTGGTTCAGAGAGTTTGTGTTTACAAAATCCAGGAATCTCTGTACCTGTATGTTTGGTGTTGTATAGGATTCCCAGTTAATAGCGGAGTAATTAAAATAATCCATGAATATGGTGCTGGGTTGGATGGTTAGTGTTTCTAATAAGATTAAATACATGGTATGGGTTTCCTGAGTCATAGAGGGAGATGTATAGCTGGTAAGGAAGTGATATTGGATTTTGCTATGGTGATTTGAACATGGAGCAGCTCAAGTGCATTGTCCTGTTTGACCAGTCTTGAGGTATGTTTATTTTTGATGTAAATAGAGACACCTCCACCTTTAGTCCCTGTTTGTATAGTAGCTGGTCTAAATGTGTGGAATGCATTATAACCTTTCACTGTTGGTGGGCTCTCTGCAGCTTTAAGCCATGTCTCAGTGACCGCACAGACATCAGTCTTCTCTAGGGAGAAAAGAGCTTCTAGGGAGTGGAGCTTTTTTTTAGACTCTTAGCATTGAGCAGTAATACATTTAGATTTTTTTTGGTTTTAATTTGCTATGTCAGAAATACTTTCAGTTTGGCATTGCCTAAAAAAGGCACTATGCGGGGAGACAATGTTTTAACTAATATTTGAAAGCCTAGAGGGGAGAGGTGCAGACCTTCTCTGGCAATGCAGCATGGTCTGTTGACCATCTCCTTCCAAGCTGACAAATATTGCACCCCCTTAGAATGACACCAGAAACTAAACCAATTATTAAAGTCAATCATCTTTTATTTATATTGTGGCATCATCCTTGGAGAAAGTAAAATGCTGCTCATTGCTAGGCTTGTACCAGCCTGAGACACTTATTCCAAGAACTCCATGATGTCTCTCTTCATATAGTCTAGGGAGGTACGTCTCAGGTCATTTACTCCCACATGGACTATGACTCAGTCATACTGGTACTTGTGGTCCAATGGCCTGTGTGTGTGCATAATGTGGCAGATCCTAGCCCCTGATAAGCTACTGACCGTGTCTTTCTCCTTACTCAGCCTGGTGAGATGGACATCAGTGTATCCCACGATGGACTCTCCAATGATCAGAATGTTGGATTGTGTGGCTTGCACTATGGGCTTAGAGGTAGAGGCTCCATGAGATGTGGCTCTATGTGTTTATGTGGGTGTTGTTTGGAAAGATTGCATTTGGGGCTGCTGAGGGTATTTGTTATGGGTACTTCATCTTTGGGGTCTTTGTGGCTTAGGAAGGTTACATTTAAGTGCCTCGGCATATGTGGGTCTATATGTCTGCTTTGAATTGTGTGTGATGGGTGCAGTGTGTGTACTACAACCAACTGACTCTTGGAAGGATGTTTTAAGCCAAAGCGCTAAGTGTTGGTAATACATTTTTAGTGTTTTCTGTGACCTGTTGATTGTTTTTTATTATTTTCCTTTTATCAATTGTTTTATGTGTACTACTAACAACCTTATTGACATTAGGAGTACTTTTATGTGAGAGCTTTGCCTCCAGTGACATTGTATAAATGTGTAAATACATGTTTGAGAATTAACTAGTCAGTAAACATGAGGCAATTTCTACACTGCCTCAGGAGGCCCATATCCAGCAAGCTGGTAACAGAGATAGTGGGAAAGTTCATATCCATGGCAACAGACCCTTTTTTATTGATTAGATTGCTGGCATGAGAATATAAAGCAATGTCAGGTGTATTCGGTTTGCACCTCTGGGGAGAGTGCTTGTCACTGCAAACTAATTGTCATGTGTGCAACTAGGCATTGGAGAAATTTCAGTCATGTTTTTACAGGAAAAATGTCACTGAGGGTGTCTGAGTCTGTATAGGGTATGGCCGAACACTTGAGGAGAAACTGATACATAGACCCTGAAAATTTAAGGATGACGTATTTAGGCAGATATTCTGAAGTTAGAAACAAATCAAGCAGTACTTACTAAAAACAAAGAATTAGCTTGTCAAGAATGATAAAAAGAGGGGAGTTGCATGAATGGCTACTCCCTGGTTACTACTAATGCTGGTCTCAGCACAGCTTCACTCTGTTGGGATACAATGCTCCTTTGCTTCTTCTCTCACCAGAAGCAAAATGTTAGCACCAATCCCAAGAAGAGAAGCAGGCCACAGCATATTTGATGATTCACAGTATTGTCTCAGATGATGCAATAGTCTGTAAGCTAGTTGTAGCCTTTTCGTGGTATATACCTTGAATAGCAACCAGACTAATCAGGAACATTAATCACAGACACTCACTGTCCAACCAGAAACACTCATGAATCAATACACTCTGCTCCGTCTGTCACCAGGAGCAGAATATAAGCACAAATTCCAAGCTATCAACAATGAAGCCGTTATTAGGCTTTCTGATGATTGGCAGTCTCCAGGACATAATGTCCCTGTGATCCTTCTCTCACCAGGAGAAAACAGAAGCACTAATCCCAAGATGAATACTGAGAGGCAGAATGTTGGCTCTCCAATAACTGGTGGTCTTGCAATAGATGTTTAAAGGTAAGATGAAAAAATGGGTTAATATTATAAACACTGCAGTGTGCACTAAGCAGTTAGATATGAAAAAGGGGGTAACTAAAGTTTCAGCTGTCTAAGAGGAGAGCCACTAATTTTAAAAGCGCAAGATACATTGAAAGTGGGTGTGCACTTTTGTTTTCTGGTTCTATGGAATACAGTGGGATGGCCAATAAATTTAAATAGTTGAAGGGGAGTGATTTCACAAAATGATACTCAGAACAGCCAGTGAAAGGGAGAGGAAAGGAGATATGTGGTCAAATTAACATAAGGTGCAGGCAGCTATAAAGACAGTTGTGTTTAAGAACACACAACAACAGGGTGGCAGGTTAGGAAAAAATATATGTGATTCACAAGAGACACAGCTGTTTTAATATGCAATTCAAAGTAGAATACAATAATACATAGTGTAAAGAAAACAAATCACAGTATACAAAATAGAAGAAGGCAATAAAATGCAAGAAAGCAAAAGCAATCTAACCTTTCCCTCATAGCAAGTTTTGTCAGAGGCTTGGTGAGCTTTTCCAGTAAAGCTTTGAAATACTTTATTTTGCCCCTTAAATAGAAGGTTAGTTCCTAGCTCCACCCCTCAGTTCACAGATAATTAACCTTAAATTACCTGTTCTGACTTCTGTAAGACTCCTTAATTGACCTGTTCTAATGTGCGACTTACAAGAGACACAACTGTGGTCTCTTTCCAAGTTTTAATAAGCAATTCAAAGCAGAATACAAGTAAAACACAGTGTAAAGAAAACAAATCACAGTATAGAAAATAGGAGAAGGCAATAAAGTAATGCAAAATACAAGAAATCAAAAATAAACTAACCAAGTTTGCAGATGGCTGCAAATTGGGAGCTATCACAGATTCCCCCATGACATAAACATCTTACAAGAGGGTCTAACACAGACTAATGACTGGAGACAAAGTCATGGACTAAAACACAATATCAAGAAATGCATTATAGTGTCTTTTGGGAAAACTGCCACTTAAGCTAATTAGTCTATTGATAAGACACCCCTAAGTGCTGACCCAGTAGTCAGGGATCTGGAAACATATGTAGACAGTAATCTGGCCTTTAACCAACATATGGCCACGGTAGTAAGAAAATTATTCTGTGTCACATAAATTATAAGTAAAGATATGGCATCAAGATCCAGGGAAGTCATAGTGTCACTGTATTTGGCCCTTATCTGACCAATCTTTGAGTATAATGCCTCCTTCGGCATGTTCCTGACCAGACACATGCAATAGCTGGAACACCCAGAAAGGTTCCTTACCAGTAGAATCCTGGCTATAAACATGTTGTTGTATACAGATTGCCTTAAAATCCTATCTCTATATTCTGTCTCCTTCAGGCTACTAAGAGTCATTCTATGCCTGGCATACAAGGCTTCCTCAGATCCATTTCTGATGGACCTTTTATGCATCCACAAAATGAACAGCATCAGAACTCCTAAATCCAAGGATTTAAATTTTGCTTGTGACATAAATAAAACATGTTGGTGAGACAGATATGTGTTTTAGAGGATCCCCCTTCCCTCCTAATAAATGCCCATGCTACACAGAGACACAATTGGGTTGGCTTACACAACTAGGCTTATAAAGGACCTTGTGATCATTAGCCTAGTATGTAATTATGAACCAGGGTGTGACTCTGAGCAAAGCCATTTAAATAGACTGTGCCCCTAACTGGGGCATTACACACACATAAGCACACACAGAGTATGCATCTACTCACAGCTCTGATCAGGCTTGGCTGCTGCTTTGTACACATACATGTTTTGTGCTGAGAGGTATGGGGCTTGGCTGCAGCTCTCTGCATACACACACACACACACACACACACACACACACACACACACACACACACACATATCTTGTGCTGAGAAATATGCGGCTTGCTGCTTCTCTATGCACACACGCATCTTGTGCTAAGAGGTATGGGGCTTGCTGCTTCTCTGTGCACATACATGACTTGTACTGAGAGGTATAGGGCTTGCTGCTTCTGTGCACACACACACACACACACACACACACACACACACACACACACACACACACACTTGTACTGAGAGGTATGGGGCTTGGCTGCTGCTCTGTATCCATGCACATCTGCTATAAAATCCATTACCATATGGATATCTTCAATCTCCCACATTTTTTCTAATGGGGCTTGCATCACAGAACTCATCCTAATGCTTACTGAGGTTTCTGGGGCTTGCTGTGTTAAGTCTTCTGCAAGATCCTAATGCTTTTGCTGTATGGTGATGGAAGTCGGGTTTTTTATGGTTTACTTTTTGTTTACAGGAGATTTCTTAGGGAAGGCAGTTCCCCGAGCCAACATGGGGCTCCTCTAGCCAACATGAACCCTACGCATCTGCCTAGGTCACCTAGTGCTGTATCTGTCTGTCTCTGTTGACTCTAGGAATTAGAGTGCCTAAGACCATCTTACAGGATATGTGTATCAGATGGGTATTTCATGGCAACACCAAGTTACTATTATCAGTCAGAATAATTAGTCAGAGAACCTGGACATCACCCTGGATGCTAGAAAGATATCATCTGAACAATAGTGGTCCCAGCAGGATACCTTATGGTACCCTACTTATGACAGCCTGTTTGAGGATAGTGTGCCACCTACCCTACAAATATAGAACTTTTCTGTGAGCCAGTTTGCATCCATCAGATTACATACGTGTTGATATTCAGTTTGGTGAGCTTATTAGGGTGGGTAATGTCAGAAGTTTTTGTAATATCAAGGTAGGCAGTGTGCACTGATTTCCCATTATACGGTGCATCAATCACCCTCTAGAAAAAGTCCACCAAATTCAGAAGAAAAGGTCTACTTTTCACAAAGCTGAATTAGATGAGGCAGAGGGATTCTAGATTACCATTGTCATTATTTATGAGCTCCATTATAATATTTTCTATTACCTTTCAGGCAATGCTAGTGAAACTAGTGTTTCCAGAGTTCACAAGGGCAGTGAAGAACCCTCCTTATACAGGGGCACCACCATGGCTATGCACTGGGTTTCAGGCACATATCCAAAGGAGATGCTGAGTTGAATAAGTTGACAAGACTATCTGTTATGCTGTCCTTAACACTAACTAGAAGACAGCATGGTTTACTGTCAGGACCCATAGAGTTAGAATTTTTGGGGTAACTTTTTTGGGGGGGTTCATGCATGGGTTTGTAAGCTGTGTGGACAGGGTGAAGTCAGAGCTAAATCTGTCACCAAGCAAAGTGACAGTGTCTTCATATTCAGAAATGGTAGTGCTCTGGGATGATTCTCAGTGTAATTTATTACAAATGGTATATTGCATATGAGTGTATCATAGTGCCTCACAGTAATATATGATACCAAGTCTGCACACATAGTACAGTATCTTAATACCTATCTTGCCTGTGCAACCAAGAGCAAATCTATCGATCCTGTGTTAAAGAGTCATTTCTGGAGGATATGTGCTCAGTACACCAATATGACTGACATTTACTTAAAAAGTGTGGATACAGATATCTATCAGATACAGATACAGCTTACCATGTGGCCTAGGAGGATAGCAGCAGTGTTAGGAGGTGAGCTATACCCACAATGTTGCAAATCAAGGAAAAAACTCTTACATCTACAACCAATACTACACAGTAAGTCACACCAAAACTATACGGCAAGCCAAATATGAAACCAGCTGGGACTTTTTACCAAAACCTATAGTGCAATCTAAGTCAAAGAGAAATAAAAACACAGAGACTTTGTATTTTTGATTAAGGCAGCAGCTGTCCATAGCACTGCACAACCTATACAGATCAGCAGTAGTGGTGCACAATCACAACCATAGCTTTACTTTCCTGAATGTCTGAGCTATTTACTTTATCAAGGTATGGACAAATAAGGTACCTGACAAGAGTGCCCACCTGCTATTATCTATTACAGTACTCAGCCCCAATATGATAAGCACAGCACTCCCTGCTTGTAGTGGGACTGATTTCAAGATCAAGTTTTGAAGTAGAAGTCCAATCCAGACTGCTTTCAAAATTTTACCAGAATAGTCAATCATATCTGTATTTTTATTTTTGTACAGCCATTTAATCAAATCCATTCTATTCATATTATAGGCATGTCAGTAAGCCTGCTGGGTATATTGGACCATTATTTAAAACAGAGTTATGTATTTTCTCACATTCCAATTTGCTCAAGACAAGTACATTTTCACCTTTTTTTCCTGCTTGAATCTATTGAACTTCTGTAATGTTAACTCTTCTGTCTTTGTTACGTTGTAGTTCTTGGGAAGCTTCAAAAAATCCAAAATAACTCCTCAAATTTTTTCTTACGTATTTGTACAAACACAGCAATTGTGGGTCTTAGTGGCCTGTATGATTGTTAAGGTGGGTGGGAGACACACCCCTGGGCTCATACTCAGAGACTGTTCAATACAATTTTAGTGTTGCATGCATTGCACACGTCATTAGCCAAACTATCTGTAACAGTGATAACAATCATGTACCCTTGGTCACTTGCAATTCTGTGCAGTAGTGTTAGGATTTGTAAGGCCCATGCAGGAATAAGGCTATTACTTCCGTTGCTTTTCCATACCCAGAAAACAATGCCTGCAAAACAGGTCACAACCCATGTATGCAGAGCCATCATGGAGGCACAGGCTAGTTCCACAGCAGCCATGACAGAGATAGTAAAGGTGCTCTAGGGTGTCTGTGATAAGCTATTGAGTGTATGCCCTATATGAGTGATTTCTTGGATAGGCTGAATCACACATTGGAACATGCAGTGTCTTCCCTGACTTGCCTGCCACTGGGTGATGAGCTGTCCACTGAGATGGTCATTTGCTACATCCACAGATGTAACCAACATGGCCATGGGTGAATGAGATCCTGGTCCTGCAGTGCTAATACTTCTACAGCAACATCTATTATGAAGGTGTCTGCTCTCAGGAGAGGCCATTCTCATGGATGTGGCCATCATCACACTAGCAAATGTCATTCAAGGTCACTCAGCACACAAGCATCTATCCAGAGTTATGGTACATCCAGTGCAACTCCTGGCAGAGCTAGGATTTCTGGTTAGGAGCAAGCAAGAGATACTGAAACCTCTGGTGTGCATGCTCTGGATCTGTACAATAGAACAAACTTCAGTGCTACAACTAGCGCTGAGGATATGTCTCTACAGAACCACAATCGCACCACCACAGGCTTCAGCACATTGTCCCCAACCCTTCTCAATATTAAAACCCCCTTCTATACCTGTACTGACATTTCATATAAAAGCATTTTTTACTTTTATATGCCAGAGTAGTTAAACTCATACACTTCCTTGTGAAAGGTATGCACTCCCACACTCCCTTGTTCAACTGTATAAATGATGGTAACTGTGCCCTACCTTTGAATATTGTTACTTGGGTTGCACATGTCTAATGCACAGTGTGATCAACCTGTGCATAGGTAAATAAAGTCAGGTGTTGGTGTTTCATGCTTCCCTTCAACTGTAGTGCATCTGGTGTATTCTTGCCTGTTGTGTTCTGAAGCTTTGTGCAAATTGCTGCCTCTTTGCCAGTGCCACTACATACTGTGCCCACCTCCATCTGGCATGATCATTGCCTGCTGCTGGTTCCTCCACTGACTCCTCATTTGACTCAACTTCCAGTGCCTGGAGTGCTGTGGACCAATGCTCCTCAAGTGCCCACCCTGCTGTAACTGCTTCCTAAGTATGATATTATCTAACCTTGCCAAACCCAACAATATTTTTCTACATGTGCCAGAGATGTACTGCAGGGCACCACTGGATGAGGCCAGACAGAAGATGCATACCTTCAACTGCTTGAACACATGCTCAGTACTGATTTTAATTTCTGATTTTGCATGGAGATACCAATGGTCTGTGTGATTTTGTGGATGGGTGTCTCACGACAGGGTTCCAGGGCATATCAGGCATTCCATATGTATAAGGCTTCCCTGTGGAAAGTCACCCCTAACAAACCATTCATACAGGTCACAGGTGTGCCATATGTAGGAGTCATGATAACTGCTTGGGTAGCCTGCACACACACTGTAGATGATACCCTGCACATTTCAGACCACCTGGCAGTTGAGTGATACCCTTTGCCAATTCACTCAATGGCATCTTTTTTCACTCAAAAATCTTTTATTTTTCAAATACAGTTGAATAAATTCCATAGTATTTGTATATAACATCTTAATAACTATGTACACTATTTATATAAGCCTGACACTATAACAGAGCTCAATTATACAATTACTTTATAGGTATAACAATCCAGTTATCAGACTGTATCTGTTCAGTTATTGTAAAGTGTCAATCAATGATAAGACTTTTTTCCACAGATTGTTAATAAATGGCTTAGGATGAATCCTTAATTCTTTAATTTTAATTTCCAACAATGCTGTGGTCTTCAGTAGGCTGTAGAAGTCTTCCAAAGTCGGTACTGTGTTTGTATTCCATCTTCTTGTTATACACTTCCTTGAGATTTAAAGTATTATCCATACTAGATACATATTTGATTCATTGAAATGAGGACCGTACACATTTAATAATACTAGAGCTTTAAATAAGTTAAACGATTCATTAAATAAAACTTGTAAAAAGTTTTTAATACCATTCCAAAATGGTTTAATTTTAACACAGTCAAAAAAAATGTGAGTCCAATCTGCATTTTGTATTTTTTCACACCGCAAACATATTCCCTTTGTGGAAGAATTAATTTTAGTAATTCTATCTGGAGTTAAGAATGCTCTGTGCAAGCATTTCCAATTAAAAACTTTCCAGTATTGTGTAACGGATGTATATTTTACTGATAATAAAATATTTGATTTAATTTCTTCAGTTAGCTGTAATGAGTGTCTTTTGTTATATAATTTCAATATGAGGATTTGGGTGTTGTTTTATAATTTATCAATATCTTGTAAAATTTCAAAATGCTATTTCCCATTTCATAATCATTATATATAATTTCATATAGGTATTTCGTAAGTTTAGGTATTTCTTTAAATGAAGAATTACTAATTATTCTGCATAAATCTTGCAAATATAACAGAATGCTTTGCATAGTTAGCCAATCTTGCTGTGGAATTTTGTATGTTGTTTCTATTGTTTGCATATCCAGAACTTTTAGTTCTTTGATGCATTGAAACCAACAAACAAATCCTTTCTGTTCCCAGGAATTATTTCTCTGTATATTTTATGTGGATAGCTCTTTGTAACTATGAATGGTGTTAAAAGATCAAACCATATTTTTAAATCTATATTTGCAGTAATAATTTCCTAAACGAGTCAATGTAATAATTAATCATACAAGGTTTTAGTGGGCTTAGTTATGTTATATTGCATACTAATACATATGTGCCATGGCAAATTGTTTGTATCTGTTATTTGAAAATTTTTTGTAAATCAAATTGATTTATTGATATTGCAGTTAGTAATTCTTTCCAATTTGCAGAATAATATGGACTTATCCAATCTGAGATTGTTTTAGATATTGATGCTTTTATATATGTTTCTGTATCAGGAAAGTTTAATCCTCCCTGTTTCCATGGTTTGATGATATGATGTATTAAAGCTATTCTGTTTTTTTTGTTTTTGGAAAACCATAAAAATTTTATTAGGCATGAGTTTATTTCTTTGAGCATATTCATTTCTGGTAACAGTTGTATTGCCAAAGCTATATATAGAATCTTGGGTAGTAAAACCATTTTTATTAACTGTAGTCTATCTTCAAATGTTAATATTATTTTGTTCCACTTTTCCACAGAGATTTTAATTGTATTGATGATATTATTGTAGTTTTTTGAGACTAATTCATTATTATCCTTGCACAACTCAATTCCTAGATATTTTAAGGTAGATTCTTGTTTCCCTATAATGTGATTCCCCGTCTTCTGCAATTCTTTTTTTATTTTAAAATAAAAATTTTGATTTTGATTTATTGAAATAGAGTCCTGAAGTCCTATAAAATGTGTCAATGAAAATGTCTAATTCTTCTAATGTTTCTTTTGTATTAGATAATGTTAATAATATGTCATCAGCAAAGAACATTACTTTAGAATTGTATTGTTCATAAACATCTACTTCTTTGATTTTTGTATTCTTACGGATTGAATCTGCCAATATTTCAATAGCCAAAGCAAATAGAATCAGTGACATGGGACATCTTTGTTTAGTACCCTTTGTTATATGTATAGATTTAGAGGTGAAATGACCTAGTTTAACATACGCTAAATTATTTGTATATATATTCTTTAGTAGATGAACAAAGGAAGAAGGAAATTCAAATAACACTAGCATTTTAAATAAATAGTCCCAATTTAGGGAATCAAAGGCTTTCTCTATATCTAAGCCAATTATGAGTGTTTATTTTCTTTATTAACATAATATATGAGAAATTATCCTCTTAATATTGTCATGTGTATCTATGATATATAAATCCAGTTTGATCATTATTTATTGTTTTAGATAGTGGTATTTTCATTCTGTTAGTTAATATTGTCATAAATATCTTATAGTCATTCAATAATGATATAGGTCTATATGAGGTACAGAGGTTTGGGGATTTGTTTTCCTTTAGGATTGGTATGATTAAGGAATGTCTCCAAGAGTGTGGTATTAAAGCTTGTGACTGAATTTCTAATAGAGTTTTATGGAAGAGGGATAGTATTTTTGAAAGAAAATGTTTATATATTTCCATAATTATGCCATCTATACCTGGAGCTTTATTATTTTTACCCTCTTTATTGTATCTGTAATTTCTTTGTAGGATATGGGTGCTTACAGATCTAGTTTTAATTTTTCTGGTATTTTTTTTTTATATTAGAACATTTTTCAACTAGATTTAATTGATCAATATGTATGTTTTCTTTTTGGAAATGTCCCATATAGTGATTTCTATAGGCATCAAGAATGTCACCTATATCCGAGACTTTTTTCCCTTTCTTTTCATGGAAGATACTTTTAATGTTATTAGCTTTTGACTGTATTTTGATTCTTATGGATAAATTATGTACATATTTGGGAGAAGTGGCCAAGGTATTAATTTTTAGTTTTTCTAAAGCTAAACTAGTTTTGTGTGTTAGAATTCCATTGTATTTATTGTTTAATACTTCCACTTTCTTTTTCATCTCCAAATGATTTTGATTTTTTCAGCTTTTACTGACAAAAGTTTGGATTGTAGATCTAATAATTCAAAATCCCATTCTCTGATTTTTTGTTTATACCAAGTTAGGGTTTTACCATATATGTAAGCTTTTAATGAGTCCCATATCATTATTTTATGTGGTGTAATTAATATCTAAGAAAAACTGTAATTTAGATAATAACCAGGGTTTGAACTCTTTCATTTTAGTTATATATGCTGGAATTCTGGAGTTAAAGATTAATGGTTTGTACCCAGTTTGAAGTTTTGATATCAATGAATTGTGATCTGAAAAGGTGCAGGAAGTGATTGAGAAAGTAATGATTTTAGAGTGTAGGTCATGGGCAGCAAATATTTTATCTATTCAAGTTTGGGTACCAAATCTGTGATCTTGATGAGAAAACAACAAAGATTTATCTTCTTTAAATTTGAAAGTATCTACAAGATGAAATGATTCTACCCACTTGTTTAAATGTTTTGATACAGCAGATGTACACAGTGGTCTTTTATTTGTAGTTTCAAAAATATCAAATATACAGTTAACATCTCCTCCTAATATTAAGTTGCCTTTATAATTATTGGAAATGAAATCCAAGTGTTTTTTTAACAGTTCCTGATGCAATGCCTGGGAACCCGTATAGATTGGCTAGGCTCCATATTCTGTTATTATATTTCACTATTACTAATGCCATAAGGCCTTCTTATAGCAGACAGTTATTTAACATATTCACCCTTATTGAAGTCTTTCAAAACTTATTACTTAATATAAATAGATGGTAATAATATTTATACCTAATGTTTATAATACAATGTATTTTACTAGCTATATCAGAAGTTATATTTCATTGTTTGCCAGCATTTAAGTAATCACTTTGTTTGTTGCTAACTTACACTTACTTAAAGCATCAAGTTTGTTTTATGTAAACACTGATGACAGTTAGTGCATTTTAATTATCAGTGCATCCCTCTTCCCCCATTTCCTACACACGTGGATTTTCATATGTCATTTCTTATTATAAAATGAGTGACATTACAGGTTAAAAACAACAAATTCACTTATTGTGATTAATGATTACAAGTTCCCTTTCCATATTCATAAATTGCCATTTTATGGCATATACTGAAAGTTTTTAGATTTAAATGGCAACATTCTATTTTGTATTATTTGCAAAGGTTAAACTGAGTGATTATTGTCAATTTAATACTATTCGTTCAGAATGTGATTGTTACATTATGTGACATTCCTAGTTCAGGCCTCTATTGTTTCCCTTGAACAACTTTGCCAGTTTGATGTCTTGTATAAAACATTAGTTATCTTGGTAACAGCTTAATTATTATGTATGGTCAAGTTGTAGTACAAAACCACAATTCGAGTTAAAGCAATTATATGACTTGTTATGCACACTTATATGAGAAAATCATCATGCTTCCCCTTGATGTTCAATATAGTGTATGTCATTTATGACAAGTTATAACAGTAGTGTTATTATACACAAGCCAATGTTATTAAATGGAGTGTCTATTGTCAATTTAATACTATTTGTTCAGAATATGATTATTAGATTCTGTAACAATTCAAGTTCAGGCTTCTATTGTTTATCTTAAACAACTTTGTAGTTCGATGTCATGTATAAAACATTAGTTACCTTGGTAACCACTTAAATATTAAATATGGTCAAGATGGGTTACAAAAACTACAATTCAAGTTAAAGCAATTACATGACTTGTTAAGCATATTTATTTATATAAGAAAATCATCATGCTTCCCCTTGATGTTCAATGTAGTGTATGTTATTTATGACAAATTAAGACAGTAGTGTTATTATACACAAGACCATGTTATTAAATCCTGTCTTTAATATCTAAATTCAGCAGACTGCTTCATCTTATATGATGATTATATATTTTATGTCTAGATTTACTAAAATCATATATTACATAACTATTGTGTGTGTTTTTTTTTCTTTCTTTTTTTGGCTATTGCTTAGTTATTTGAGAGATCACAAGCTGTAATGTTTATTCTTATTCTTATTATTATTTAGTGTTTTGGTCCTGGTTTGGTGGCCGAAAAGTCTGGTAAGAGTTGTAGCCTAGTATTGCAGGGGTGCTCTCTGGAGCCTTGAACCAGGTCTCAGTTACTGCACAGATATCAATGTTCTCCATTTTTAGGAGTGCCTTGAGAGAGTGCATTTTGAGGTTTAGACTTCTAGCATTACCTTCAGATTTTGCATGCTTGTACTCAATATATCCCCAACAGGAAAATTTTTGTATATCTCCACCAAAATTGATATTTATGTAGTTTAGTAGTTTATTTGTAGATTTCTGATGTTTTAAATTTGAAAATAATAAAATGTTCCTGTATTATTATAATAGTTTATGGATCTCTCAAAATTCACTGCTCTCAGTTGGCCATCTAGGCTCTGCCCCATGGCATCTTTTTTTCAATGTGGGTGCAGTCTATGGTTGCTAATATCTCAGGGAAATGGGCTATATCATAGAAATCCTGCATGGTGTTGGCTCTCTTCTGTGGTAAGTGCAAACCACATATGCTCCCCACATGCTGAAGCATAGCATCAAGAAACTGATAGAGTATTTTCAAAGCTGTGTCCCCAGTAGGTCACTGAAAGGTCCCTGTAGCTAATATACACATAAAGCCATACTTACATTAGTTTCCACTGGAATATGTACTCCATGACTCCCATGGAGCTGTAAACAACACTGATCCATTTCCACAATTTCTTTCATGGTGTACCTATCAACACAGTAGTGGTCCACAATTTCAGTGTCATGGAGGTCAGGAAATGATAAGTACAGGTGGATAACGGTGCAAGTCTCGAGGTGAAGTCGTGCACCAACATGCATGGCAGCAGCAGTAATAACTTCTTGCAGATACATATTTACGATAGCTGTGACAAACCCTATCATCACTCTGAGAGTTACTCAATCTGAACAAAAGCATTAGGCCAAGTCCAAGTATAGAACAGGTGCAGCTCTGTCACATGACATTTAAACATTTCTGAATCACTCCACCATCTTGTTTTGCAAAATTATCATACATGGTGCCTCATTATACATTCATTAGCATACAATGCAACAAACTGTGCTACTTGGGTTTGACACCTCACATAACTTGGTTTTCCAGTTCACATACATTTAGGCTCATGGCTGCTCACTGTGCAAATTTGATTAGTGTGATGTGGTAATGTTTTCTGAATCTGGCACTCACACATCGTAAACCAAATGTTACTCTAACATAACATTGAAAATCAGCATAATAAATACCTTAAAATCAAATCTAAAATTAAAAAAATAAATAAAATAAACTGCAAAGTCAAATGCTGTGAAAAGAAACAGGTGAAACTATCAAAAAGCAATAAAAATCAAACACTTTAATAAACATGCAATGTGATGGGTCTGTGTTGCTCTGGACATCCAATGTGGTGGGCCTTTACTCCCTTACCACATACTTCATGTATACACATAGTGACACTGTATTTCTGTTACAATATTTTTTTTCATCAGTAGTGTGAGTTTTATGACATTGGAGTTAATTTAAAGTCAGTGTTGCAGGTGATTGTGGTGCATGATGATGTAGCTCCTCTGCATGGCTAGTTTTATTTGTAATGTTTTATTTCACAGTAATTAAACTTTGCAACATATCCTGTTACTTCAGTTATCCATACTTTGGGACTTCAAAATTTTCAGCACAGTTTTATGGCATCAAACAATATACATAAAGGAGAGAATTCTGTTTGTTAAGGGCTTCAGACAGGACTACATAACAGATTTCACGGCCATGAAGCTTTCTTGTTTGTAAAACAACAATATAATTGTGAAAGCAGCAGCAAGCACAAATGTAATATGTTCTGCTATTCAGTAGGAAGAAATGCAGCAGTATGAGATGTGATAGACTAGTTACATTAATAATCACCAATACCTAGTTTTTAATATACTGTATCATTGGTTATATTGGTACTTTTCAGATATCCAAAGTGAATCACATAGAAATAAATTCAGTCCAAAAGGGGTTCTTTTATTTCAGAGGTTTTGTCTATTATTAGCAGCTGACTGACACAGCCCTCTTCGCATTTCCATATCTAACCACCAAAAGAACAGTGACTGAATGTGTTTATATGGGACCATATGAACTGGTGACCATTAAAACAAATCCTCCTTTTTAATGGTCTGTGCTTTTTTATAGTTAAAAGATTTGTCTTAGGGTTTTCCTTGATTATTTTTTCAGTCTGACCTGAAACAAACAATATCTGTTAGACTTCTGCAGAATATTATGGCATAAAAGAAGGAAATTAACAATGCCAAAGACAGCTTTTTTTTTGGGGGGGGGGTATGGAGATGAGATACTCTAGTAGTAAAAAAAGCAACCAAATAATAAATTTCAGCACTACATATTCAGTAGAACATGGTTCTAGAAAAATCTGAATCAACAATTTCGGTAGTGAGAACTCCAACATCTCAAACTATACATACAACAATGATTTCAAAACAGTGCCTTAATCTGAATCAGGAGAAGCATGTTTTGAACATAGATTATGATGATGAATCCTTTTTCAGATAAACTTTGGTTAGCAAGTGTACCCTTTTGGATGAATGGGTAACCACCAGCATTTTTTTCCTGTGAGGAGAATATCTCCCACACTCAAGCCTCCAATGTCCCTACTCTAATATAGAAAAGCTTGAGGTCATATAACCTTGACGCAGTTTACAAAAACTGTTGGTAGTCACCCATTCAGTGTCAATGCATAGGTCTGACCCTTCATATTTCTCTAAAGATCAACCATCCACCCATGCTCATGAGTGGCAGCCGATTCTTATAGTGACCCACCAAGTTTACTAGGCAAGTATGAAACGGAAGTAGATTGCCAGGCCTTTCTTCAGTATCACTCACACGACACATACAAACAATTGCACACCTACAGAGAATTTAGAGTCTCCAATCAGCCTACTGCATGTCTTTGGGAGGAAAGAAGAAACTGGATTACCCAGAGAAAACCCACATGAACAGAGGGAGGTCATGCAGACTATGCATAGAAGGCATCCCAGCTGATAATCAAACTGGAGAACCTCTTGCTACGAGGTGATAATCTTATCCACTGTGCCACTGTGGTACCCCTTAAGAGCAACATGCTGATGTAAATGAAAACCTGCCTTTCATGGATAGTTAGTTATTTGGTTGAGAGATCAATCCTTATGCAACCCTATGTTTCCTGCAAATCAAAAATAAACTTTCACAATTTTTTTTCCAGTAATAATTAAGCATGTAATGGTGCTTTCATTCCTGGTGACACCAGTGATTTTTTGCACCCTCTAGGATTCTGAAGAAATCCTTTTTTGTACCTGCTGAAGTAGTTCTGCATAAACTAAGATATAAACCATGCATACCTCATGCTTTATGTGTCACAACATCAACTTTTTTTTAAGATCTTTATTTAGCAGAATAAGAGTGTTACAATGTAAACTACAAAAAGAAATTGCACATTTATCATGCTATTATTTTAATAAGTTATAGATGTTGCTATATTGTTCTTTTTCTTAAGCTTGTCATTTCATGATTTGTTTTCACTGCTCAGAAGGTATGCTAAACAGAAATATACAATATGGAAGAAGAGGTATTCCTTAAGTTTCTGTACAATTCTAAAACAATTGTTTACATACTCCACATATATATATATATATATATATATATACATATATACATATATATATATATATATATATATATATATATATATATATGTTACTACACTGTTGTTAGGGTTCAAGAAGTCCAGAGTAGGTCATATTTTACAGAAACATGAGATTTTGCAGGACAAGCCATCAACCTAAGAATTATATTCACTTTATTTCCAAAATGAAGACCCTTTGTTACATAACTGAAGTTGTTTCATGCATATTTTGAATAATTTTACTGTATTTGAATATTTCATATGCAGTAACTCAGTTTGCTGTAATATGTAGTGGAAACCTATACAAAAAGTTGTATTTTTTATAATGCCAGATTGTCAAGATAATTTTTTCACAACCTATGGACACCATCCTTTAAAAACAAGGACGGGCATACCCTCTCATCTGTCCCTGATTTTCAGGGATGTCCCTGAATTTTAGCTCCTTTTAATCCCTCCTAAAACTGGTGACTTTTGGAGAAAAGATAGTGAATTAACCTTAAATAATAATTAGAGTCATAGGCTTTTTTACTTCAGAAAGATATGTGTAGTAATTCACATTATCTTATTATGTTAAAGTCTAAAGTTAATAGTATTAATATTTTAAAATTGTCCCCGATTATTTCTGGATCTTTCCCTGATTCTTTTGAGATTTATCCCTTGTTGGTTGAGAGCTATGGTGGCAGGTGATGACCCCACATGAGACATTATTTTCAGCTGTAAAGATTTTTGTAGAATGTCTTGATTTCTGCCTCATATTTTAGCTCTATTCCCCATAAAATGTGTGGTTTCTTTGCAAATCACTGACATACCTCTTAACATCCTCGTCCAAGAAATCTGGACAAAGCCTGACAAAATGGGGTGACAAAGGCCCAAAATAGGGATAGATTTTAAATATTGCTCTTATAAATTTAGAAAGTTGCTAGAGTAACAGAATTTGTGTTAACATACGTTTCTGAAGGATTTGAAGTTTGAAACTCAAATGTTTTTCATTATTTGGTGACTTCAGTCATCAGACCATCCCAGTGATATGCCAGAAAACCACAAATTCTAAGAGGGACACGCCAAAAATATCAGGCAAAAATCTGGGTGTTGTTGTAGAACAGTACCTCCCTGGATGCGCATAGCAAGTCCTGCCTAAGCCCTGCCTACTACCCAATGCCCGGTGACGCGTTTGAACAATGAATGAATATTCATGGTGATGTTTTCACCGGCCTCATGAATATTCATCGGATATTTGGCATGTTAGCTTGAGGAAGCACTACAATTCAATTATGGTAAAGAAACAGAACTGTAACTGGTGCTACTACTAATGAAAGATGTGGTATATGATGTTAGCAATGAACTGTTTATTAATACAGATTAATGCATTAAAACAGAAGGTTGATACATGGCATGCATACATCTCAACTGTCTCAGATTTATCCTGATATTGTTTAGTAATTTACTGTTTAATAACATAGAGATGTTAACTAAGAAACACCTATCTGGGTTCTGTTGGAAACAGATGTTATTACTTTGCCTTAATCCACATTTTACAGTATTAGGTTTAGGATTAGGGTTAGACCTAGGGTTAGCCCTAACCCTAAGTGGCCTGTTGGCTCTGTAAAATGTGAACAAAGGCAAAGTAATAACATCTGTCTCTGGCAGAACCCATGTGTACAGCGTTGATTTCAATATCTGTCAATCAACTTCTAATGTATGCATTAAATCACTGTCAAACTTGCATGGCAGTTAGTCATGCATTATTTGCATACAGCATCAAGGCCATTTGGCATGTCAGTCATACTTGTCACGCCCCCTTCTAAGCAGACCCACCGGGAGATACTGTTCTATAACAATGCCAAAATCTGGACATTCTGCAAAAATCTGGACAGTTGAGTGGAACGCGGAATGAAGTTATTAAATAATGATATTTGACTTTCAGACTTTATAGCCATTAGAAAATGAATGCTAACACAATCCCTGTTATTCTAGCTACTTTATAAGTTTGCAGCAGTAAGATTTAAAATATATACCTATTTTTGGACCTTTGTCACCCCCATTACTTTGTCTTTGTCGCGATTTCTTACACTAAGAGGTATGAGATGAGATTGTATCATTAATAGAATTACGACCAAACTAAAATCAGGACCATTTCATTAGTATAAAATAAGACCAGTCACTAACCTTTAGGAAGAAGAAAATTACGAACATAACTTTCGTGCATAACTTTGTTTTTCAAAGCCCGTTACCGCTCTCTGACTAATTATTTTTTTAGTAGGCACGCGCTAAAGTAACTTCATCACGTGCTGTAGAATACCCTAACACAAGCTAAGGGCTCTCGCGCAGAGGGCGCAGTACTTCATTATTCTTGTTAATAACACAGGAGAGGCGGAATTTGGCAGCTGATCAAGGAGTAGTGGCTGGGAAAAGGAGTGCGCGCAAGTTTTACAACTGCACCAAGTGTCCGAGTGAGCTGATACTGGTCATTCTTGTGGGATTATTTTGGCAGTGCGTTACAGAGGGTGACCGAACTTCTGATAAGGATTCTTACTTATTTTTTTTTTATGTCGATTTCTGGAAAAACTGGGAAAGGAGAGGATAACCAACTGATTAGCTGGTGGAGTGACTGAAGCCGACTTTTGCTTTGGGAAACTCTTACTTTACAAGCCAAGGAGGGTTTCCTTTGGTTAAAGATTTACAAGGATCATATGCAACAAGGAAACGAGACCAATGAAGCTGCAAGGTAACCCTAACAATGTTTTCTGTTCTGGAAATACATGTTGTTTAGGACTGCGTGTACTTTATGCATTTGGCGTGATTTAGCTGGCTTCATGAGAAGATGAAATTATAGGAGGGCAAACAGCTGGAAGTGTTTCTAGTTTATGAACTGAAAAAAAAAGTTGTTTCAGAACTGATTGCAATAGAAAGGGGAAAGTGTTTCAGAAAGGTATTGGGGTTTTTCTCCAGGAGACCAACGATGACAGCATGGGACTGAAATATTCTGTTATGGCAAATAGTTTCTCTCTCATCAGTTTTGCACCTAGCTTAATACTGCTTTCAGGAGAAATGCGGCCGCATTTATTTTGCTTAAATCATGAATTTGTAGTGTGACCGTTCATTTTACACCCTTAAAGAAGAGTTCGACCATAGTTTGTAAAAAAAACATTTATTATTGAAATTCTAGAAGGGAGTTTCTTGACATGGCAACATATTTTACATGTTTTTGAAGGGAGTTTCTTGACAAGGGCAGCATGTTTTACATGTTTTTGAAGATGCAAGTAAGTGCATCTGAAAAGTACTTTACGTTTGCATACAATTCTTTGTTATTTCTATTTAAGCATTGTATGCATGGTCTTTTGAAGAACTACATTTTACTTGGAAGTGTTGTTTCGTTCAGGTTAGGTACTGAAGAAAGTTTTCCATGAATGTTTTGTGCGCTATCAGTCTTTGGCACAAGCGCGGATAGCTTGGGGCGAAGCAGGTCAGATGGATACATTTTGCATTTAGGTTGGATATTAATATTCATATATGTTGGTTTTTAATTGATTATCAGTGCATGTATTGGATGTAGCGTTTGAAATAATTATTGCCTACAGTTAAGAAAGTCCCCCCCCCCTTTGTTATATACCAGGAGGTGTGAAAATTGGCTCTAGATGATTGTCACTGTTGAGGTGATACTCTGACCCTATGTTCAGAAATGGGGAAAAGGGGTTGTTGTGGGTGGATGGATGGATGGATTTGAATATGTATGTGTGATGTATGGTACATTAATTTGATCCAAATCAAAATATGTAAAAACTTTAAACCTCAATTTTTGCTGACTCAAAATATTTAAAACTCAGCATATCCAAAACATGGAATTTACCCTTTATTTACTGACGTGTGACCCCAGAGTTGCAATATATATAAGTTGCAGGGGATATAGGGTGCAGCATCTAACTGTAGGCTGAATAAATGCAGACTGAAAATAGATAAGCATCATCCACTGACATTGTCTTCCAGTTGTTATCCTTGTAACCAGGTAAACTACATATTTAATGTCTACTCATCAGAGTACATCTGAAACAAGGATTCATTGGGTTAGTTTGCAGCAGGAACTATTCAAATCATATGTAATAAAAAGAAAACCGTATTTTAATTATCACTATCCAGAAGGCCAGACTTATTGCAGCATTTCCTTTCCAAATATCACAACACTGGAATGTAGAATTGGGTGAATTGTGGATGGGACAAAACAGTTTAGAACGTGTTTATTTGGCTGAAATTTGGATTTACATCTTTAAGTAGTGACTGTCTGTAGCCAACCAAGCCTGTTAAGTCAGATAATGTAATTTCATTTAGCAGAATACTTTGAACTGGAAGCTGTAGGTTGAAGAAGTTACCAGGAATACTGACCTGGGGTATTCCCATTTCCTGAACTTAGCATATATTCTGATTTACAAAGCTGTTTCTGACCTTGCCTTTGGCTTGTGCCTACTTAATTTTTCCTGACGTACCTGTGGCATTTTATAAGGACTGGTTGGCACACAGATGCACTGATTGGCATAAGTGTCTTAGAGCAGTTGGCTCTCCAGTTCTGTTCTCAACACAGGTGCCTTCTGTGTGGAGTCTCCATGTTCACTGTCTGTTCTACATTGGCTTCCAGGGAGGCTGCTGTCTCCTCCCACATCCCAAAAGACATATGGGTCCATTCTTCTAATGAGATGTTAAACTGAGGTCCTGTCTGTCTCAGCTGGTGAAGGATCCCTTGGCAGATGTTGAAAAGAGTAGGGGAATTCACATAGCGTCCTGGCTGTATTTTCTCTAGTCTGTAATGAGTGAGATCTTGTCTTTCATTAAAGTAAGCCAGATCTAATGAAGCCAGTCCAATCAAGTAAAATAAATAGATTAATGAGCTACAGTATTATTTTCACTAGGTGTATGTGTGCAACCGTGTGGGAATATGCATGTGCACTGGAGTGTATTACAGTCCCATCCAGGATTTTCTTGATTTGCGCACATTTCTTTCTAGCATAGGCTGCAGATTTCTGCAGCTCTGAATTGGAATAGTGGTTACTGGAAAATGCATAAATGCCTCTGTCCTCTCCCATCCTTTCTGCATCATGAAACTGAGACTGGTGGCCTGAAAAAAAAATGTATACCAACGAAGAATGAATTGATGCAACTATTGTCACACTAATTTTTGATTAATTTGTCTTGCAGACCATGACTGGATTTCTCTGACCTTCACTGCCTGCTTAGTCATTTTTCTGAGCTTGTCCCACACTGGCATAGATTCATAGGTGCTTACTAGTCTAATGGCTACAAGGGCCTTTTTAAGCCTAGCCTAGCCATACATCCCAAATCTCTGACAAGTTTCTGTACCCTTCATAAGTGTAAGCCAAATGGCTTGGGAGATAAAATATTTACAAGCAGGGTCTTGGGAGATGAACCATTTACAGGTTGCCTGTGTATTTTTCTGCTGTTTGGAGTGAGTGAGTCATGAAAGCAGTAAGCCATCATCCTGCCTTACTTGCATGGATTTGTTGGTGGTTTTGTTTTGAAATGTGTTTGATCTCTTCTCTGAGACTTTCAGATTCTACACCCCCCACACACACCCTGGGTCTGCAGTTTGCTATCAAAAATGAATATGACATGTAGACATGGGTGTGGTAAGGCTGATACAATCTCTTGATGCAAAACACTAACTTATTTCCATTTTTGCTCCGTCAGCATATTTTTCAATTCAGAACTGATTTGTTTTCACTTGTTAAATTCTCAGTGCTGTTTAACTGTGTTTCTGATGAGCCAAACACTACTTTATAGCCTGAACAACTCCACATAATTTAAAAACAATTCCAGTAGTAGTGACAATAAGTGTACAGTTTGGGGTGTTTTGTTGCCTTAGTGCATGGTTTAGTTGGTGTATTAACAGGGCCTGTATGAAATTGGTTTTATTTTCTTTCTGTATTTATTTATTTGTGGATGAAGCAACTACAGAACTGTCAGAGACAACTGAATGCAATGTATACTTTTCACATGTTGTGCTCTAATTAACCAACCTAGTACAGAGGATGTACTATTATACATTGTATCATTACAGCCATAGAGGTTATAATTTATGATTAGAAAACAGTTGATTTACTAAAAAAACACAATGCTTTTTTCCTCAGATTAGTTTAGTTTCTTTGATGTAAAAAATACTGAACTGTCATTATTTTGGACCAGTTTGAGATGGATTCTGATTATGTATTCTCCTTTAAACATGCAGTTTCATTTGCTTGCACTTTTTGCTAACGTACATCTTCAGAGTATCACAACTTATTTGATTCTGTGTAATGTTCTCATGGTTAATGTTTTACAACAATGAAAGTGTTTTGTAAAATATTGGAAAAGCTGTGTCTTATTAGAGAGTATAATAGATCCATGTGTTTGAAGCATTAGCATTTTATAATACTTGTAACAGTACGGTTCAAAAGTGTGTGAAATCCTGATTTAAATAAGTGTTTTTATCAAGTAACGTAATCAATATTGTCTAAATGTTTTATAAGTAATATAATCAATATTTAAATACTGTCAGTTCAGTAGAGTGTCCTGTTTGTAATATAATACTATGAGCTGAGAGATTCCCTCCTAAAGCGTTCTCCCCAACTGGTTTAAATTTTATTGTTAATTGTAATTACAGTTGTGAAATCATATGACTTTTTCAGCTGGCAGTTATCATAAAGCCACAGAAGTTCTTTGTTAGCATTCATTTTTTTCTTGGCTTGTGCACTTTGTTGGACTTAAAAGCATAAGGGTGTGGATCCCCAAATGTCATCAATCATTCAAAGAGCACTGATTTCCAGAACAGACTGGGAGAATATTGTGAAAGGATTCTGACATGTTAGTGCTACTGCTTTTCACCAAGAGAATATATAAGGTCAGGAACTTGTACTGTTTGAGAAAATGTCACAAGTAGCTTGTTAACAGTAGGGCTGTTTATCTTGGAAGATGTGCAGAAACTTTGGTATTTGTTTTATTTCTATATTGGGTCATAATTTGATAAATATTTGTCATGTTCACTTAATCGGTTTTATCAAAAATGCAGTCATATAGTGTGCATGTATGTAGATCTGTTTACTGTTACAGATATAAAGATTTATTTCTGTTTAGCTCCTGGTTTATTTAGTTTGTAGGTCATAGGATCATCGGAAGTTACTAGGCTATTGGCCCTGAGGCCCTTATAAGCCTAGCCAAGAGTTTAGCCCCATGCATAGACAAATCAGTACCTGATGCCCCTGTCCAGCAGGGACACGGGTGGAATCCCAGGGATGTATTTTCTATTTCCCATCCAGTTATCGCTTAAAAAGGAGTAAAGAGGTGCTCTACTTGACACTGAGAGGGAGTCTATTCCATAGATGAGGGAGTCTGTGGGACACAAATATGTCCTGCCAGCAAGTCCTATCGATGTCACAGACCAGGTTGAGGCCATGTGTGCGGGTTACTTGAGTGGAGCTTGACTTGCGGATATGCAGCAATCCCATCAAGGTGGGGTCCAAGATCACCTTGTATGCCAGACAGAGTTCACCTATGAGGAGTCCGTATGAAACAGAGTAGAGGGACTACTCTATCTGTGTATGGTAGAATTTTGAGGCCCTGGATTCTCCTGATGAGGAGCCTCTGTGGTCTCTCCAGCTGCTGCATGTGCTTTGCGAGGTACATGCTGAATAGGGTGTTGTACTCAATAATGGGCCTTATAAGGATAAGGGAAGAATACAGGGATGGGAAGAATACAGGAATGTTATGATCGCCTCCTTGTCCCTGGATGAGATGCCCTTACTTATGAGGTGGATCATGTAGAAAGCTTTCCATACAATGGAAGCAACATGGTGGTCAAAAGTCAGGCTGCTGTCAATCTGAGTGTCCAAATCCCTCACGACTGACTGCGTGCTTAGAACGTTGTTATTAATGTGATAATTTGTGGGGAGATCTCTCTCCCCAAAGGGGATGATGATGATTTTTGTTTACAGCTCGAAGCCATGTTTCTGGCACCAGTCATTTGTTTGAGGGAGACCCTCTTGGAGGGCGTCAACGTCACTAAGGGAATTGATGACAGCACCCAGCTTGCAGTCGTCTACAAACTTAGTCAGCCATAGCCCACTGGTTTTGGCCTGTACCTCAGAAAAGTACATCCCAAATAACAGTGGTCCCAAGACTGAACCCTGGGGTATGCCACTCGATACGGGTCTACTGCTTGAGGTGGCTTCCTCCATTTTGACTAGGTGGGTTCTATCAGTGAGCCATCTGGTAACATAAGGATTGATGCCTAGTTGAGAGATTTTATCTATAATGCCTGAGTGGGGAATAGTGTCGAAGGCTTTGGCCAGGTCAAGGTAGGCGGTGGGCACTGTGCACTATCTTCCCTTCATCCATGGCTTTGGTGACTGTCTCAAAAAAATCGACCAAATTTAACAGACATGACCTCCCTTTGACAAAGCCAAACTGTGTGGGATCGAGTGTTTGGAGGTTGCCAGTGTTCTTGTTAATGAGGTCCATGATAATCCATTTCATTGCTTAGCAGATCAGGTTAGTTAAGCTAATGGGTCTATAATATCCCAGATCAGTGAACGCTCCACCTTTGTGTAAAGGGATGACAGTGGCTGTCCTCCACTCAGCTGGGACAAAACCGGTACTCAGGCTTTGGATGAATAGGGTGCCTAATGGTGCTGCAAGTTCCTGCCCGAGTTCATGTAGGATGCAGCCTGGGATGTTATTAGTTCCCATGGAGACTGTATTTTTTGCATTTGAGAGAGCAATGATGACCTGATTCTAGATATAAGGGGAAGGGGCAGGTACTGGGACTGTCCTGATTTACTGATGGGGGGGCAGAGGGGTGAGATTTTCACTGTCAGCCAGCAAGTTTGCTATATCTACGGCATTTGTATATGTGGTGTCCTTGACCACCAGTTCTGAACGGATCTGGGTGCTACCTTTGAGATTATGGACATATGTGAAGAAGGTTTTATGATTGCCTCTAGTAGATGTGGGCAATTTGGACTCAAAGTTTGCCTTGGAGGATTTCACTAGTGCTCTTATTTGCTTGCTCAGGCTAAGGAGACATTTCTTCCAGTTGGGCACCTGCTCCTTCTTGGTTTTGGACAGCAAATTTTTCCTTTTGTTATACAGTTTCTTTATTGCATATGTCCACCAGACAGGTTTACTCTTCCTTGCGGAGGATGATTTAGTCGTGTCAGGTATTCTTGATTCCATGCATCTATATAAATGTTCGTATAGTAATTTGGTAGAGTTTTGGATACTAGTGCCAGATCCTATAGAGGGGGAGGGGGTTGTGAAGCTGTTAATACCATCCCTCAGGAGGCTGTAATCCGCTTTAGAAAAGTTTTTTTTTTTGATTGACCCTAGCTAGAGGAGGGGGGGGGTTGGGTGAGATGGTGACTTTGAATATGACCGCTTTATGGTTGGATCTTACAAGGGAGGTTGATACTGCAGGGATGCTGCAGTGGTTACTCATGTTGGTCAATACCAAGTCCAAGATATTATCACCTCTTGTGGGGGTATTAACTAGCTGTTCCAAAGAATTTGTATTGACAAAATCGAGGAATCTCTGGGCATTTGTGTTCTGGTGAGAGTAGTTCTTTCAATCTGTGTTTGGATAGTTAGTCACCCAGGATCAGGGTAAAGGGTTGAATCTTAATAGATTCATTGAAGTCTAGATAGGCAGTTTAGGCATCTTGGGTCAGATCTGGGGGCCGGTAGCTTGCTATGATTTGTATAGGGATCTTGTCAATAGTTAACTGCACCTGGAGTGTCTCCTGTGCATCATACTGTTTGACCAGCCTGGAGGTGTGTACGTCTTTAATGTATATTGAAACTCCTCCTCCTTTGGCCTTAGTACCCACAGTTTGGGGTTTGAATGTATGATAGGATGAGTAACCAGGTAAGGCTGGGGTGCTTTCCACAGCTTTGTACCTGGTTTCTGTGACTGCACAGATGCTGGCATTTTCCAGGGTTAGGAATGCTTGCAATGAGTACAGTTTCATGTTTAGACTCATAGGGTTTAGCAGCATGACCTTTAATTTGTGTTTTGTTGAAATTTTTATGTTGGTAGTTTTAACCTCATCACTTTTCCTAAAAAAAGCACTATAGGAGAGGCAGGAGCCTTTGCTAAAATCCTGAAGCCCCAGTGAGACAGATGCAGACCATCTCTGGCAAAGCATTGTGGTCTGTTGATCATATCTTCCCAGGCTGTCCGGTACTGGATGCCCCTGGAATGACACCAGAAACTAAGTCTGTTGTTAAAGTCAGTCATTTTCTGTTTGTATTCAGACATCATTCTAGGTGATTGTAGAATGCTGCTTAAGGCTAAGCACATACCTGCATGGGACACATATTCACCGAGTTTAATCATGTCTCTCTTTATATAGTCCAGGGAAGTACGTCTCAAGTCATTCATACCAACATGGACTATGACAGAGTCATAACAGTACCTGTTGTTGAGAGACTTGAGTGCGTGTGTGATGTGGCGGATTCTGGGCCCTGACAGACAACTAACCGTAACTTTCTCCTTATCCAGCCTGGTGAGAGGCACATCTGTGTGTCTGACAATGGCGTCACCTATGACTAATGTGTTGGGTTTATAGTTAAGCCTTGGTGATTGTGAGACATAGGTGTGTGAACTGTGTGTGGTAGGTGGTGTGGAGGGTTGTGGAGATTGTGTGTGTTTTTGCCTCCAAGGTCTCCTTTTGTTTGGGTGTGTTTTTGTTGAGGACCTTCACATATGTGGGTGTGTGTTGTGTGGGTGGTGTTTGAGGTGTAGTGATTGTGTTGACAACCTTCTCAGTGCCAGATATACTGGCTTGTGATGGAGAGAGAGCATAAACTCTAGGTTCTTAATGTAATTGCATCTAAAGCAAATTGTGTTCCCAGGTGGTAGTAGTAGGTGGTTGTCTGTGTACATAAGGCAGTTGCTACACTGTCTCAGGATACCCATATCAACCAGACTGGCAGAAGAAACTGTAGGAAATTGTCCATTCATATTTTTCAGAATCTGAGAGAAAAGGCCAGAGAGAGACAAGGAGTTAGTCTAAAGCCCAAGTGCTTAAGCCAAAACTAAGAGTCTTAGAATAACACTTACTGCTTGTTTATAGCCTGTTTAAATTGTAACAAATGCAACAGAAAAGATGCAGTTGAACGCTTTTTAGAGAACAAGCTGCAGAAAAAGCAAGATGAAGTAATGGAGCAGGAGGAGGAAACACAAATACAGTAAAAGAAGCTGAATACGTTTTTTTTTCCCGGTAAAGTGAAAAGGGAGAGAGGAGGAACAGAAGAAAAGTCAAGGTTAAGGAACTAAGGGGTTTGACCTTCCCAAATGATCTCTGTATTGGGTAGAATGAACTAGTGAGATGGGAATGGGAGGAGTGTTCCTTATCAAATTTACAGTATGGGCAGGCAATAGCAAAAGCCACAAACTATACAAAAATTCAACCCTAAATCAGCAGTTACATAAATGGAGTGACAAAAAAGTAAATAATTCAGTCAAGCAATTAAAAACAGTGCAGTTAACTAGTGCAGAACTGTTACACAAATAAATAAAAATGCAGTACTGATAAGCAAATAAATGCAACCAGTGCAGTGTTAATAAGAAACAGTGAACAATTGGATAAAGTGTGAAAAATATACTTGTGTAGCTCTGCAATTCAGATTGTTGAGAAGTGCTCTTCATCAGGCACAGATGGAGCTCTAGCACGATGATGCGCAGGCACTGTGCCTGCTTGTTTTCTATGGACCTGCACCAGAATTCTATTTTAAAATATCCAAGTTACTGTTTTGATAAAATTTCACATCATGATCAGTTTGTCTTATTTTTCTTGAATTTTACAGTGTTTTTTATATTTTGTTACTATGGCATGTTGTACCTTGTTTTCTTTTAAACAGCTTATTCTTCAGTGGAAAATGCTTCACATTTTTTATGTTAAAACAAAAAAGCTGGTGAACAAGGCAAGGCACGTGCCTGTGTCAGAGACATGCTCAGAGTGAGTCAGATACTGAAATGTTTATATGGCAACTGGATGCTAAGGGGACGATCCAAGGGAGGGTGGGACAACTGGGATACTGCAACCCCTGGTGCAGATTGGAGTAGTTACTCTACTCTTGTTTTTACAAGGACAGTCTTCATTATGGAAGGAGGTATGTGTGAAAAATTTATATTGGTTTCATAAAATACATTTTTTGGAACCTAAATGTGGGGGGGCACTTTGCCTGCCTGAGGCATTGAAGCAGGAGAAAAAAATGTGTACCGAAGCACTCACATCACTCTAAATATGCAAACTCTGTTGAGATGGCATAATAATAATAGAGAAACATCCGTTAGCCAATGGGTGATGGCTGGAAAAATTCATTTTAAAATGTGTGTGCATTTATTGAACTTTTGAGTTATTTTTTTATCCTTGTTGACTGGGTTAGACCCAGTAAGCTAGAAGCCTCTTTTCAGGAAAGACCCTAGGTGAGATTTGTACTACTAGGTTAAGTTTGTTCAGGACACTGGGAACTTTTCCAACACATTTCTTAAAAAAAAAAAAAAAAAAAAAAAAAGGAAGTGAGAGCTGAATGTCACCCCCTGTCTCAGAGGTGGCTGGGAGGAGAAGTGTAATTTTGATGCACATTGAAGGGATGATAGATGATGAAGTGGAGAGAGGTAATACAAATATTAAGGAGATAATGAAGAAGGAGAATATTGTTGATAATACCTTTTGAGGAGTCAATTTCTCTGTTTTGCAAAATAATTTGCAGGATGTAACAAATGAACAACATTCAGCTGTTCAAGGAAGTGCAGGGCAGCATAATTGAATGCAGGGAATTGTTATTATGGAGATGTTGCCAAGAGGATTGGAAGGTATCAGATTGGTGGAGGTGCTGCAGCAGAAAGATCAAGGTATCCAGGTGAGAAATCAGCAGCTTCATGAGGAGAAATGGCTGTGTGTGTTTTTGAAATTGATATTGCAGTTCTTTTGCAGAGACACAGCAAATGACTGTAGAAAAAATTAAATAACCTATGCTTCTGTTAGGTCTGAGAAAATTAAGACTGTTGTTAATGTATAGGAAAGGGTCAACCAGATAGAGGAGAAGACCTATGGCAAGGATAAGGACACGCCACATGTAATAGAAGTAATGAATGTTTTAAAGTAAATAAAAAAAATGAGCAGTCAGAGTTTTAGAAAAGGGAGGGAGCAAATTACATAGAAATAAATGGGAACAATTTATGCAGAATAATGTTTGGGAGGAGATAATGATGAAGGGGGTTTGGAGCAAGACGTTATTTTGACAGTTCGGAATGAGAATATATTTTAAGTATTTGAGGTTTAAGGGAAGGCAGGAATTAATCAATGTATGTAATAATGAAAGTGAATGATAAAAAAGAAAACCTGTAACGATATGGATGAGACAAATGTTAACATACTTTTTTTTTTTTATTATTAATGTATGAATTTATGAGTGCTTGTGTCTTAACCGATGATTTCATAAAGGTGTTGGACAAAGAAGAAAATTACTGTAGACAGATGATATGATTGGGGATAATTTAATAACTTTGGGTTTTAATTTGCAAGACGTGTGTTCATTTTTTTACTTGGGAAAATAATCTTTTTGTACCTTGAATTTGTATTACAGAAGATATTAAGGGCTTATGGCTTAAAAATAAGGATCTGTATTATGGACATTTTGTTTACGAACTAAATATGAATGTTGGTTGAAAGTGACTTTACAGTTTGGGTCTGATGAATTAGAAGAAACTGATATTAAAAAAAGAGATAAAGGTTTGTGGCATAGTGTATAGAAAATGAATGTTTGGTGAAAAACTGAAAACACATGTTATTATACATTTATCACAAACCAGAAACATAAAATGAGTTAGGTTAACATTAAGGTATGGTGGGCGCAAGATGTGCTTCTGCTGTGAAGATTCAAAACACTTAATAAATGATTGTGATAAGGTGTAACCAATGTGGGGGAAAAACATATGGTTCCCCTGTTCTTTGAGGCTGCCCCACTCCCCAGTGAGGCAGTAAGCTAAAGGTTTCTGAAATTCCGAGCACAGGACTTGAGCTCCAGCATTGGCTTTGGTTATTGGCTCCCTCTCTAGCAAGTCTGCTGTATTTAGTACAGAGCTACATCAACTCAGGATGTAAAAGATTGGGAAGTAATATGGCTGACTACATGTAATTTTGTATCATGAACCTAAAAAGGGGGGAATTCAGGGTTTATTGCATTTGCTGACAACAGCACTCTTGAAAAACATCAAGTATTAAAGCAATTAGGAATGGGAGTCCAGTCCCATCAAGATAGTAGAAACTCTTGCAAAGTATTTTGAGGGTTAACCCTCACTGATACCATATACCACCATCAATAACTTGTATTATACTGTCACTCAATTGACCCTACCCACTGACTGCACAGCCAGGGGAAGGTGTACCCTAAACTGATTTATCATTATAATTTCTGTTCAAGGATTTGTTTCATTACATTTCACAGATATATATATACCTGATGAGTGTTGCATTACACTGCCTTTCTGTTTACCATGCTCTGTTTATCATGATCTGGGACACTCCTCCCAGTCTAGTGTCATTAGCTCATTCTACCTAGAGAGAGAACATTTGAGAAGGCCAACCCACTTACTTTCTTAACCTTGAGTTATCTCTCTTCTTCCTTTCTCCCTTTCCACTTTACTAAAAAAAAAAAAAAAAAAAGTTCTAAGCTTGTTTCCTGCCTTTCTTGTAACTAGTCTAGTCTAGATACAGATTTGCTGTATCCAGGACTGTTTGTAAGCTTCTGACTGGTGCTAAAAAGTCTGCTCTTCAATTTTTCCCTTAGATCTGCTAGTACTCGCCTCTCCTGCACTTTTACTAGCTTATTAGTCTAGTACTTCATCAGACTTCTTGTAGCAATTATTGTAGCACACAAAAGTGCTACCAGCACTAAACATTCTACAAGGAAACCCCTCCAGTACTTATTAATGCCCACCTCTTCAGGCATGTCTAAAGGTCCGTTCCCTGTGATTTCTCCTATTTAACCTGGTGAACTTGGGCATCCTGAGGCAATGTAGCAACTGCCTCATGTACACTGACAACCCTCTCCTCTTACATCACAACACTCAGACTTGCGAGAGATGCACTTGTATGTCCAAATTGGAAGCCACGCTCTCTTCAGCCAAGACTGGAGTAGCTGGTCAAGACAAGAAGGTCAACACTTGCACCACACCACATGGAACACACAGCTCTCCCGAACCCACACCAGCACTGCCTTCACATAAAAACACAAATCACACACCCACCTTCGCGGAGGCTCTTAATAAAAATCTACCGAAACAGCAGAGGCCTCCAAGGCAGAAATAAACTCGACCACCACAACACTAATCACGAGACACATAACTCTCCTAAACAGTTTGCTGCTTAACCAAATCCCCTAAGGAAAAACAGCATGCCCAACACACTAGTCCTAGGTGACTCGATAGTGAGGCACACTGATGTCCCACTCACTAGGTTGAATAAGGAGAAAGTAACAGTCCTCTGCCTGTCAGGTGCCAGGATTCACCACATAATGCATGCACTCAGGTCCCTCCACAACAGGTACAAACATGACTCTGTTATTGTACATGTGGGTGTGAATGACCTGAGAAGTACCTCCCTGGACTACATGAAAAGAGACATGGAGGAGCTCTCTGATTACGTAGCCCAGGCGGGTATGACTCTAGCACTGAGCAGCATCCTTCCATCACCCAGAATGATACCGTAGTAGAAGCAGAAAATGACTGATTTCAACAACTGGCCAAGTTTCTGGTGTCCTTCGAAGTGGATCTAGTATCTGTCTGCCTAGGATGACATGATTGACAGACCTTGATGCTTTGCCAGAGATGGCCTGCATCTGTCAAACCCTAGGCTTCCGGATACTAGTGCCTTTTTTAGGCTGTGTTCCAAAGACCAAATTACCACCGTAACAGCTACAAACAAATGCAATCTGAGGGTCATGATGCTCAATGCTAGAAGTCTAAATCTCTAAATGCGCTCGCTTGAAGCACTCCTTAAAATGGAGAACATCGACATTTGTGCTGTAACAACAGAGACCTGGTTCAAAGTGGCAGAAAGCACCCCTGCACTACCAGGCTATAACTTATTCCACACCTTTTAGCCCCAGAACTTGGACAGAAGCTCCAAAGGCAGAGGTGTTTCCATATTCATAAAGAATGCGCATGCCTCCAGACTGGTAGCCCAACATATAATGCATGAGAGATACTTCAGGTGCGGCTAACATTGGTGGTGTGACCAGTAAGGCTCAGAGATCCAAAATAAAACACATTTATTCAACGAATATAAAAAGACTAATAAAGAAACTGAATTTGCAATTATTTTTTAAGGACAGTAACACCAGTGTACAAAATAATGAGGTTGTAAGAACGAAAAGTGTTTTTAACCCGCCCCTTCACCCTATAATTTCAAATTATGAGAAAATCCATAGTAATGACTTTATCAGTAATTACAACATTCTAATAAAAAGTTTTATAACATTAGTAGAGAGGAGGTAGATGTTCTTTGTGTTTCATAGGTAGGTACTAGGCTATTGGCCTTAGGGCCTATATAAGCCTAGCCAAAGAATACCCTGGCTTTCGCCACCCAAGAAAATTATTTTCCTGTGCCCCTGTCGAGCAGAGCCACAGAGGAAATCTCTGGGGTGAATTTTCTATTTCCCATCCAATCATCAATATTTTTCTTGAAGAGTGCTAATGAGGAGCTTTGTTTGATAGGTAGTTTGTTCTAGAGTATGGGAAGTCTCTGGGACAGGAATCTATCCATCCAGCATGTTCTGTTTAATGTGGTGACAAGGTTTAGGTCCCTAGAGCATGTAGCTCGGAGGGATTGGGATTTCTTTAAGTGGAGCATGTCCAACAGCTGTGGGTTTGACATAGCTTTGTATATTAGGCAGAGATTGCCTCTGAGTAGGAGATATGCGATGGAGTAAAGCTGGAGTTTATTGAGATGGTCTGCTTGGGCATCTGTTTGAGGCCAGTAATCTCTTTTTGAGGTATTTCTGCGGCCTTTCCAGTTGTAGATGTCTTGTGAGGTACATACCAAAAGGGGCACTGTACTCTCAAATGGGTCTAATGAGTGACGAGTAGAGGGGAACATTGACCTCTTTTTTCCTGGATGAGAAACCTTTTGTGATGAGATGTGCCACTTAGAAGAATTTCCTGACTACTGTGGCAATGTGATTATCAAAGAAGAGACTACTATCCACCTGTGTCCCAAGGTCTGTTATCACACTTTTGGTGTTAAGTAGACTACCACCTATGTGGTAGCTCATGGGTACAGAGTTTTTACCAAAGGGGATGACCATGCACTTTTTGGCATTGAGCTTGAAGCCATGGCTTTGATACCAGGCATTTGTCTCAGTGAGGTCCTTTTGTAGGATGTCCACATCGTTAGGAATTTCGATTATGGCTCCTAGTTTGCAGTAATCTGCGATCTTCGTTAGCCAAAGACCTTCTGTGTTAGTCTGTACTTCAGAAAAGTAGATACCAAACGAGAGGACCCAGGACTGAACCCTGTGGTACTCTAATTGTCACGGGTCTGAAGTCTGCTACTTTCAGTGTGGGTTTTGTCAGTGAGCCAGTTGGCAACCCATCTTGTGACATTGGGATTTATACCTAGTTTAGTAAGTTTGTCTATAATTCCAGAGTGGGGAATGGTGTCAAAAGCCTTGGCAAGATCTAGATAGGCTGTGTGAACCACCTTACCCTCGTCTATGGCTTTGGTGACTACTGCTTCCAAGAAGTCCATCAGGTTTAGGAGACATGATCTGCCATTTACAAACCCGAACTGGGTGGGGTCCAGAGTTTGGAGATTACCAATGTCTTTGTTTATAAGTTCCATGATGATACGTTCCATGGCCTTACAGACCAGGCTCATTAGGCTAATGGAGTGGTAGTTCCCAGGGTCCATGGTGGCTCCCCCTTTGTGGAGTGGGATAACTGCCGCTGTGCACCATTCAGTGGACACAAAGCCTAAGGTGAGCCTATTATTGAACATGGTGCTTAGGTGAGGTGCCAGTTCAGTTTGTAGTTTGTGTAGAATGCAGCCTGGGCTGTGTTTTTGGCTTTGGAGAGTGTGGTTTTTACCTGTACAGCTGTGATGAGAGGAACTTTGCATTCTTCCGGTATAGAGATGAGCCCTTTAGGAAGTGGGGGGGGGTAAAATTACCTTTAGGAAGTGGGAGGGGGGTAAAATTAGCACTGAACCTATCTGCCAGGATGTTGGCAATATCAGTTGGTTCTGTATATTTAGTGCCATTGTGCTGTAACTCAGAGCAGATCTGAGTGTTGCCATTGAGAGTCTTGACATAGTTATAGAATGCTTTGTGGTTGCCTTTAGAATCAGTGGCGATTTTGTTTTCGTAACTAGCTTTGGTGGATTTTATGATGGATCTCAGCTTCTTTCTGAGGTTGACCAGGGAGTTCCTCCAATCATAGGATTTTACTTTTTTTTTGCAACAGTTTCTTTCTTCTGTTCATAGGTAGGTACTAGGCTATTGGCCCTAGGGCCTATATAAGCCTAGCCAAAAAATGTACCCTGGCTTTCGCCACCCAAGAAAATTATTTTCCTGTGCCCCTGTCGAGCAGAGCCACAGAAGTGATCCCTGGGGTGAATTTCCCATTTCCCATCCAATCAATATTTTTCTTGAAGAGTGCTAATGAGGAGCTCTGTTTGACATAGATAGGTAGTCTGTTCCAGAGTATGGGAAGTCTCTGGGACAGGAATCTATCCCTCCAGCATGTCCTGTTTATTGTGGTGACAAGGTTTAGGTTCCTAGAGCGTGTAGCTCGGAGGGATTGGGATTTATTTAAGTGGAGCATGTCCAACAGCTGTGGGTTTGACATAGCTTTGTATGTTAGGCAGAGATCGCCCCTGAGTAGGCGATATGCGATGGAGTAAAGCTGTAGTTTTTTGAGACGGTCTGCGTAGGGCATCTGTGTGAGGCCAGTAATCCTCTTTGTGAGGTATTTCTGTGGTCTTTCCAGTTGTTGTAGATGTCTTGTGAGGTACATACCAAAAGGGGCATTGTACTCTGTAGTGGTCTGATGAGTAGAGGGGAACAATGACCTCTTTTTTTTTTTTTTTTTTTTTTTTCTGGATGAGAATCCTTTTGTGATGAGATGAGCCACATAGAAGGATTTCCTGACCACTGTGATGATGTGATTTTCAAAGGAGAGACTACTGTCCACCAGTGTCCCGAGGTCTCATCACATTTTCAGCATTAAGTAGACTACCAGCTATGTAGTAGTTCATGGGTACAGAGTTTTTACCAAAGGGGATGACCATACACTTTTTGGCATTGAGCTTCAGGCCATGGCTTTGACACCAGGTATCTGTCTCAGTGAGGCCCTTTTGTAGTTTGTCCACATCGTTAGGAGTTTCGGTTATGGCTCCTAGTTTGCAGTCATCTGCAAACTTTGTTAGCCAAAGACCTTCTGTGTTAGCCTGCACTTCAGAGAAGTAGATACCAAACAGGAGAACTCCACTTGTCACTGGTCTGAAGTCTGATTTGGAATCTGCTACTTTCACAGTGTGGATTCTGTCCATGAGCCAGTTGGCAACCCATCTTGTGACATAGGGATTTATACCTAGTTTAGTGAGCTTATCTATAATTCCAGAGTGGGGGATGGAGTTGAAAGCCTTGGCGAGAACTAGATAAGCTGTGTGAACCATTTTACCCTCATCTATGGCTTTGGTGACTATTTTACCCTCATCTATGGCTTTGGTGACTGCTTCAAAGAAGTCAATCGGGTTTAGAAGACATGATCTGCCTTTTACAAATCCAAACTGGGTAGGGTCCAGAGTTTGGAGATTACCAATGTCTTTGTTTATGAGATCCATGATGATACGTTCCATGGCCTTGAAGACCAGGCTCGTCAGGCTAATGGGGTGGTAGTTCCCGGGGTCCGTCGTGGCTCCACCTTTGTGGAGTGGGATAACTGTCGCGGTGCGCCATTCAGTGGGTACAAAGCCTGAGGTGAGGCTATGATTGAACATGGTACTTAGGTAGGGTGCCAGTTCATTCTGTAGTTCGTGTAGAACGCAGCCTGGGATATTGTCAAGTCCCATGGATGCTGTGTTCTTGGCTTTGGAGAGTGTGTTTTTTACCTGTGTAGCCATGATTATAGGAACTTTGCATTCTTCTGGTATAGAGATGGGCCGTCTAGGGGGTGAGAGGGGGGTAAAGTTAGCACTGAACGTATCTGCTAGGATGTTGGCAATATCAGTTGGTTCTGTATATTTAGCGCCATTGTGCTGTAACTCAGAGCAGATCTGAGTGTTCCCATTGAGATTCTTGACATAGCTATAGAATGCTTTGTGGTTGTCTTTAGAGTCAGTGGCAATTTTGTTTTTGTAACTAGCTTTGGAGGATTTTATGAGGGATCTCAGCTTCTTACTGAGGTTGACCAGGGAGTTCCTCCAGTCATGGAATTTTACTCTTTTTTTTTTTTTTTTTTGCAACAGTTTCTTTCTACTGTTGTAGAGTTTGTTTATGGCAGGGGACCACCAGATTGGCTTCCTTTTTTTGGAGGATAACCTGTTGGTTCTATTAGGGATCGCATGATCCATGCACTCGTGTAAGTGCTTATAAAGTGCATTTGTGTAGGATTTAGCACTCGTACCTCTACTGTTCATCTGCATGGGTGTCGTGAAGTTTGCCACTTCTGTCTTAAGAAGTGTGAAGTTGGCTTTGGAACAGTTTTTTACAATGGTTTCCCTAAGTGGGGGTGGGATGTGGATGTCTAGGCTGATTAGCTTATGGTCGGATCTGACCAACGAGGAATTGACCTCTGGTGTGGAACACCGGTTTCCCATGTTGGTAGTGATCAGGTCTAGGATATTGCTGCCCCTGGTGGGGGTGTGAATAAGTTGATCCAAGGCGTTGGAATTTATGAATTCTAGAAAACGTTGAGCAAAAGAGTTGGTACATGAGTAGTTTTCCCAGTTAATGGTGGGGGTAGTTGAATTCACCAATTATTAGGGTGTTGGGTTGTACCCTAATACTTTCCAGTGTATCAAGAAATGAGGAGTGGGAATCCTGGGGCATGGTGGGGGGTCTGTAGCAAGCTACAGTTTGGATTGCGGTCTTGCCCAAAGTTAGTTGCACTTGGATAATCTCGGATGCATTATGCTGTGCAACTAGCCTGGAGGTGTGGATATCCTGAATGAATATGGACACGCCTCCACCTTTAGTGCTTCGTTCTGGGTTAGGTGGCCGAAAGGTGTGGTATGAATTGTAGCCTGGTAATGCAGGGGTGCTCTCTGGAGCTTTGAACCAGGTCTCTGTCACTGCACAGATGTCAATGTTCTCCATTTTGAGTGCCTCGAGTGAGTGCATTTTGAGGTTTAGACTTCTAGCATTGAGTAGCATTACCTTTGCTTGTACCTGTTACAGTGGTGACTTTGTCATTTGAATTTTGCCTAAAAAAGGCACTATAGGGGTGGCAAGAGCCTTAGCCAGTATCCGGAATCCTAAGGGCGACAGGTGCAGGCCATCTCTGGCAAAGCATTGTGGTCTGCCCAGGCAGACAAATACTGGATCCCCTTAGAATGACACCAGAAGCTTAGCCAATTGTTGAAGTCAATCATTTTGTCCTTGTACTGTGGTATCATTCTGGGTGATGGCAGGATGCTACTCAGGGTTAGGGTCATACCTGCCTGGGATACAAGATCGGAGAGCTCCTCCATGTCTCTTTTCATGTAGTCCAGGGAGGTACATCTAAGGTCATTCACACCAACATGGACAATGACAGTGTCATATTTGTACTTATTGTGGAGTGACCTGAGTGCATGCGTTATGTGGCAGATCCTGGCACCTGACGGGCAGCTGACAGTAATTTTCTCCTTGTTTAGTCTAGTGAGTGGAACATCAGTGTGCCTGAATATAGAGTCACCTATGACTAGAGTGTTGGGTACGTTGTTATGCCTTATGGGCTGTGGTTGAGTGGCATACTGAGTTTGGGGGCTGTGTGTCATTTGGGTTGTGTTGGGGGGTGGAATTTGCTTGCATTTATGCTTTGGATGTCCCTGATGCTTGGGCAGGTTTTTATTGAGAGCCTCCTTGAATGTAGGTATGTGTTTTGTGTTTCTGTGTGTGTGATTTGGTGGTGTAGGTTTTGAGGGACTATGCGATGAGTGTGGTGTGGTGCAAGTGTTTACCTTCTCCTCTTGACTGTCTAGTCCAGTCTTGGGTGAAGAGAGCTTTGCTTCCAGTTTGGCTATATAAGTGCATCTCTCACAGGTTGTAGTGTTGGGTGGTAGGAGGAGAGGGTTGTCTGTGTACATGAGGCAATTGCTGCATTGCCCCAAGATGCCCAGATTCATCAGGTAGACATGAGAAATCACCGGGAGCTGACCCTTAGACATGCCTGGATAGGTGCTTATTTATTAAGTACTAAAAACTGCTTTCCTCTAGACAAGTGAGGACAGTTGAGTGCTGTAGTAATTTGCAGCTTATGTAGTGCTTACAATGAGTTCTGAACAAGTGCTGAGTTCAAAGAAACAGATTTGAGTGCTGAAACTAGAAAACTGGCTAGTTATAAGAAACAAAACTAAGCTAGAAGGCTTCCCTCCAACACAAAAGGGCTTGGGGGCTCAGAAGCCTACAAACAGTCTAGACAACTTAACAGGAAAGGCAGGAAACAAGCTTAAACATTTTTTTTTGTTCTCTTTCTCAGATGCTCTCTTTGTACACAGTAGGAGTGCCTGAAATCGGAATATGACCTCACTGCACTCAGTTGAGTGAGCAAATGAGATGGGCCCAGAAGGAGTATCCAAACACAAATATACAAGAGGGGCGGGCAGTTTCAAAGCCACTAAGATTAACACCAAAACAGAAACAAGGAGGGTGGGTGGGAATACTAACTGAAGAACAGAGTCAAAATTTCCAATTCAGTTAATATTCATGCAACACAATTAAATCAATTTAAATACTGTATTATTTGAAAAAAGTGCAGATAAAAAGGTACTTAAATTCTCTTATACGTCCAGTTGAATACAGCTAGATCTTAGCCAACCAAAGCTGATGTTTTTCAGCAGAAAATATTTCAGACTGTACCACTTAAATAGGCATTGACAGGAAATCAAAGAATGTGGCTACCCCCACACCTGCAATTACTAACAGACAATAACATTCAAGCAAGCACTAACTGAAGAACAGAGTCAAAACTTCCAATTCAGTTAATATTCATGCAACGCAATTAAATCAATTTAAATACTGTATTTGAAAAAAGTGCAGATAAAAAGGTACTTAAATTCTCTTATACGTCCAGTTGAATACAGCTAGATCTTAGCTGACCAAAGCTGAGGTTTTTAAGCAGAAAATATTTCAAACTGTACCACTTAAATACGCATTGACAGGAAATCAAAGAATGTGGCTACCCCCACACCTGCAATTCCTAACGGACAATAACATTCAAGCATGCACTAACTGAAGAACAGAGTCAAAACTTCCAATTCAGTTAATATTCATGCAACACAATTAAATCTATTTAAATACTGTATTATTTGAAAAAAAGTATTGTAGAGTTTGTTTATGGCAAGGGACCACCAGATTGGCTTCCTTTTTTGGAAACCGGTCTCTGTACAGATGTCGATGTTCTCCATTTTAAGGAATGCCTCGCATGAATGCATTTTGAGATTTAGACTTCTAGCATTGAGTAGCATTACCCTCAGATTTTGCTTGCTTGTACCTGTTACGGTGGTGAATTTGTCATTTGAACCTTGCCTAAAAAGGCAGTATAGGAGTGGCAAGAGTCTTAGCCAGTATTCCGGAATCCCAAGGGTGACAGGTGCAGGCCATCTCTAGCAAAGCATCTTGGTCTGTCAGTCATGTCATCCCAGGCAGACAGATACTGGATCCCCTTAGAATGACACCAGAAGCTTAGCCAGTTGTTGAAGTCAATCTTTTTGTCTTTGTACTGTGGTATCATTCTGGGTGATGACAGGATGCTAGTCAGGGTTAGGGTCATACCTGCCTGGGCTACAAGATTGGAGAGCTCCTCCACGTCTCTTTTCATGTAGTCCAGGGAGGTACGTCTCAGGTCATTCACACCAACATGGACAATGACAGTCATATTTGTACTTCTTGTGGAGTGACCTGAGTATGTGCGTTATGTGGCGGATCCTGGCACCCGACAGGTAGCTGACAGTAACTTTCTCCTTGTTTAGCCTGTTGAGTGGAATGGTTTACCTTTATAACTGCGATTTGCAGAAGGGCGGACAGCACATATCCAAAAGGCAGTCTGCAAGATTTGCAAACGCCGAACGGGAAAAAGGTTTGAATGTGCAATGAGCGAATGCACAGTGAGATTCGCTCATTGCACATTCAACATTCGGGGGCAGATTCCACTATAGTGGGGATCGGGAAATGGTTCCTTCCCCACTGTAGTGCAATCCCGGAGTTAGAATAATAAAGTAGGGGGGTGTGGGGGGTGCATGGGGGGCTTGCCGCTTGCGTTACACTTTTTTTTTCTTCGACTTTCATGTTCGAAAAACAGCGAATCTGCTGTTCGATTTGCTGTTTTTCGAACATGTAGGTTTGTCGACATGGTTAGATTCGTGGTTTCGAGTCGCTCATATGAGCACTCACCCTTCTGCAAATCGCGGTTTTAAAGGTAAACTGAGTGGAACATCAGTGTGCCTGACTATATAGAGTCACCTATGAGTAGAGTGTTTGGTATGTTGTTATGCCTTATGGGCTGTGGTTGAGTAGCACACCGACTTTGTGGGCTGTGTTTCATTTGGGTTGTGTTGGGGGGGTGGAGGTTGCTTGCGTTTCTGCTTTGGAGGTCTCTGTTGCTTGAGCAGATTTTTATTGAGAGCCTCTGAGAATTTTGGTGTGTGTTTTGTGTTTCTATGTGTGTTTTTTGTATTTCATTGTTGCAGTCATTACATTTGGGTTATTCCTGCCAGGGTAGACCTCAGCTGGCCCGAATATCATAGACTTAGTATTTCTGCATCGGTTGCTGTCACTTGAGGACTGACATCAGGTCATCAGTGGTATAAAGGAAGGCATCCAACACCATTCCTCAGTCTTCTTGCCATGGGGCCCGAAGCAGTTCGCATGAGTGCCGATCGGCCACTACCTGAATTTGGAGATCCTCTTTTTCTTACACTAACCGATGTCAGAAAAAGTTAATAATTGTCTTGCCTGTGGAAAGCAGATACCACACCGGGACTTCCATTCTTATTGCGTCACTTGTCCAGGCCCAGACCATGACATCCCTCATTGTCACTTCTGTGCTCTGTTTAATGCCAGAACTATCCATCGTCGGGCCCTTATTGTAGCTAGATATTTCTGTTTACAGTCTTCGAATTCCGATATGGCTTTGGTAAGCCATCCAACAGCAGATCTTCTGAAAAAAGTAAAGACAGACCACACAGGACCAAACCTTCCGATGATGCTTCCGTTAAGCTGGTCGTCAGCCCTGCGGAACTCAGTGAGACGCTTTCACAGCCCCTGATGCCCGTTTCAGTTAATTTGCAGGCTGCTTCCGAGACCCTTTTGGAGTCCGGTATGCCACAGAACTCTTCTTCGTCTAAGGATCCTACGGTCGTCTCTCTACCTTGGATGGGTCCAGAGCTGTTGTGCAGGCACTGGCTTCTGAGAAAGTCCTTCGCAACACCAAAACCTGACATAAACCGATGTCTTTTTTCACGACTACCGTTCTTTCAAAACCAACTGAGATGTTCTTCGTGTTTTACTGTTGCAGTCATTACATTTGTGTTAGCCTGCTGGCAGGTAGCCCTCAGTCGGCCTGAATTCCAAAGTCTTGGGTCCTGCATCGGTTGCTGTCGCCTCTTCCCTGACGTCAGGTCGTCAGGGGTATAAAAGATGCAGCCGATGCCATTTTATTCAGTCTTTCTTGCCACGCGGTGCCCGAAGCAGAAGCAATTTGCAAGTGCCGGTCGGCCGACTCCTGAGATTTTCGTGTTCGAGTTACAGATCCGAAGTCTTCATTAAAAGCTAAGTACCCCATTGGGGAAACTTTTTTTTCTTGCTCCAGACTGATGTCAGAAAAAGTTAATAATTGTATATCTTGTGGGAAGCAAATACCTCATAAGGACTTTCATTCTTACTGTATTCCTTGCCTAGGCCCTGACCACAACATTGCTAGTTGTCGGTTTTGTGCTAGATTTAACCAACGCACTATTAAGCGTCGGTACGATTTTGCATTAAACTATTTTGGGCAAAAATTTAATTATACAATGTCTTCGGATAGCCATCCGACTACCGGAGTTCACAAAAAACGCAAAGAAAAAGACAGACAACCGAGGTCCAAAACTCACGAGGAAGCTTCTCCTAAGCAAGTCGCCGGTTCTCTGTGAGGCGCTTTTCGCAGCCCCTGACGCCCATTACTTTAGCAGGCTGCTACCGACTCCCATGTGGAGTCGGCCAGGCCACAGGAAACTCAAGGTATTGGAACCTCTGAGATTATTCCCTCAGATGGGTCCAGAGCCGCTGAGCAGGCATCGGCTTCTGAGGGTGTATTCAGACCTAAACAATAATATATTAAACTGACTTCAAAGACTAAAACACCTTTAAAGACCAAGAAGCAAGTTCACCAGCCACAAGGACAATCCTCCATGCCTAAAAATCAGATGCTCAAAATGGCCGAAGACTTAATTACCTTGATCAGGGGTTCCCATTCCCCTCCTGATAAGAGGCCTAGGCAAGAGACAGACTATGAATCTTCAGATCAGGTTTCCATTTCTTCTGACTCCTCTTCTGATCAGGAATATTCTCTTCCTCCCTATGAGGATTCTGATGCTGAAGAATCAGTTCCTTCAGCTTCTCCTCCTGAGGACTACTCTTGGGGAAACCTTGCATACCATGAGGGAGCACTTCCACTGGGAGAGCCAAGATTTTTCAGAATCTAAGAAAAGGCTCAGAGACTTCCTTTTACTTCCTCAACACAGGCCTCTAGCTATTCCACCTGTGTTGGACATAGTAGATGATGTGTTCTCTGAGTCCAGTCTGAGTCTTTACCTCCAGCTCCTGTTAAGCCGGACAGATACTACAGGGTCCCTGACTCTCATAAATTCCTTTTCACAAACCCTACTGCAGACCCAGAAACTATTTCTCAGGGTTCAAAAGGGGTCAAGGCTTCTACTGCAAAAAACTCAACCCCCTCTGATATGGATTCTAGGGCTGTGGATAGATGGGGAAAAAGATTTAAACATCTGCTACTTTGGCTATAAGGGTCTTAAATTGCCAGTTTCATATGCTCAAATATCAGCAATATATTATGACACTGCTTAAACAAAAAATTATGGCAAATTCTGAATGTGCAGAAAACAAAGAAATGCAGGATTTATTGCATGCAGCTGAACAAGTTGGAAAGCATACTTTGCAGTGTGGTTTTGATTCTCTGGAGGCCTCCTGCAGGGCCGCTGTTACGGGTTCTGTCATTAGGAGGCATGCTTGGTTAAAAGAACAAAATCTGCTTGACCATGTCAAAGCAAAATTATTAGATGCTCCTTTACAACATGATACCTTGTTTGGTGTTAAGGCAGAAGAGGTGTTAAAGAAAATGGAAGACAAAGCTAAATCTATGCAAACGGTCAAGGATTTCTTACAGGTACAGCCACCTAGATTTAGCAGACACTGGCCTACAAAGAACTGGTCTTTTCCAGTCTCGGACAGACCTCAAAGGGGCAGATCCAGACGCCCTAGCAGCATATCACAGCCGCAAGGATTCTACAGGTCTAAGCAGTGAAGTGCCTCTACCTTCAAAGGTGGAGAGGACAAATCACAATCGTACAGGAAACGGTCCCAATGACTTACCCCTACCTGCACCAAGCACTTGTCTTCTGGCAGCACCCTTAGGGGGAAAACTAGCACTTTTTTCTCAAAATTGGCACATTATAACCCAGGACAAATGGGTTCTAGACATAGTGTCTCAAGGCTACAAGTTTCATTTCTATACCCTACCCAAGGGCACACAGTTGGCCAGACCTGTCAAAAAATCAATGGGCAGAGGCTCAGTCGCAGCTGTCATGGACATGAGGGCTATTCAACAAGTGCCTCAGCAGGGACAAGGATTTTACTCGACTGTTCTTGGTACCCAGAAAGGACCAAGCATGGAGACCAGTACTGGACCTATCTATTCTAAACACTTTCCTGGGTATACCAAAATTCAAGATGTTGACCTTACAGCAGCTTCTGCCCATGCTGGGCAGCAAGGCTTGGCCCATGACTTTAGACCTAAAAGAGGCATACCTGCATGTCCCAATCAGACAAACATGCAGAAGATTCCTCAGATTCAAGGCTGGCTCAAAGCATTACCAATTCTCTGCACTGCCCTTTGGCTTATCTACTGCACCCAGGATCTTCACAAAGTGCCTGGCACCAGTAATTGCTTACTGCAGACAGAGGAATACAAATATGTCCTTACTTGGACGACTGCCTCATACAAGCAGAGAACAAGGACATTCTACTACAGCATCTGACGTTTGTGATGAGACTTTTAACATGCCTAGGGTACACAGTCAACAAAATGAAATCAAAACTAGTACCCTCTCAAGAGATAATATTCCTCGGTGCAAGCTTAAATACAACTGCCCAGATGGCTTATCTCCCTCCAGACAAACAAAGGCAACTGACTACCTACTTCAAGGAAATGGCAACAAAGGCCCAGTTATCTGCAAGAAAAATTCTGCAGGCTTTGGGCTTCATGGCATCCTGCATCTTACTAATTCCATATGCAAGACTGCATATGAAGAAAGTTTAATGGTACCTAAAAAGTGTTTGGACGCAACATTGCCACAGTCTGGAAACAATGATTACTCTAATTCCCTACCTGAAACAGGAGTTTCGATGGTGGGCAAAGGCTTGTCACCAAAACAAAGGACAGCCATTCTGACTACCCCCCCAGCCAGGCAGAGCCTAATGACGGATGCATCAGATTATGCCTGCGGGGCACACATGACAGGAAGAGGCATTCAGGGCACCTGGTCCACAAACCAAAAGCATCTACTTATCAATCAAAAAGAGATGCTAGCTGTTCAAAATGCCCTGACGGCCTTCAAGGACCTACTTCATCCAGGACAAAGACAGACAACACCACGGTCATGTGGTACATAAACAAGCAGGGGGCACTCATTCTTATCCCCTGTGCAGACTAGCCATGGCTTTATGGGACACAGCATTGACTTACCAAGTTCATCTGCAGGCACAATTCCTGCCAGGAAAGGAAAACACTCTGGCAGACGAACTAAGCAGAAACCTCTTGGATCCCCATGAGTGGCACCTGGATCCACAAGTCTTCAGCATGATAACAAAGAAATGGGGACGCCTGGACATGGATCTATTTGCCTCCCCTCAAAACGATCAACTAAAAAGATTCTGCACAAGGACTTATCACAAACAAGCTTGGAAAGTGGACACCTTATCTTTCAACTGGACGCCTTATCTTTCAACTGGACAAACCTATCAGTATATGCATTTCCTCCACTACCTCTTCTCCCCAAGGTACTCCTAAAGGTCAGGCAGGAGAAACCAAAAATGATTCTGATTGCCCCAAACTGGCCATGCCAGTACTGGTATCCGATCTTAAGGAACTTGTCCCAATGCGCCGCCTGGACCTTACCTCAAATACCTCCATCTACTGTCCCAGCAAAACAATCCGATTCTGCACAGCCAACTCAGGACCCTAAACCTGGCAGCATGGCGGATAATGTAGCCATACAAACCACACCTTTCAGTAAAGCTGTGATGGATGTCATTTTAGAAGCCAGAAGGCCTAGTACTAGAAAATCCTATGCTGGGAAATGGAAGAGATTTTGCGCTTGGAACCAAGCTCAAGGAACTGATACAGCTGTCCCAGATATTCCTCAGATTTTGCAGTACTTAACTGAGATGCTGGACAAAGGCCTATCTTTCTCATAAATTAAAATCCATGCCTCTGCCATTTCGGCTCATTACAATACAGAGCCACCACTGTTTTCTCATCCTTTATTAAGGCAGTACCTCAGAGGAGCCAAAAACTTAAGGCCTCCAAGGAGAACACAAATACCTGCATGGGACCTCAATTATGTCTTGGAAAAACTCACCTTGCCTCCTTTTGAGCCAGCTGCTACTGCAGATATAAAATTCTCATCTTGGAAAACAGCTCTGCTCCTAGCAGTAATTTCTGCAAGAAGAGTTTCAGAGCTACAGGCTCTCATGGCCATGGAACCCTTTATCGTTTTTTATCCGGACAGGGTTTGTCTGAGAACAAACCCTACATTTATGCCTAAGGTGGTATCCAGTGTAGCCCTTAACCAAACTATTCATTTGCCAACCTTTTATCCAAATCCACAGAACAAGGGGAATAACATTCTGCATTATTTGGACATACGACTTGGATTCTACTTGAACAAAACTAAAGTCTTCAGAAAGACAGAACAATTACTAGTGGCATATGCCACAGCATCACAAGGAAAGGCTATCTCCAAGCAGACTATTTCAAAGTGGATAGGTCACTGCATTCATTTCTGCTACTCCACAGCATGGCAAACCAGTGCCCAAGGGCATTAGGCCACATTCAACCAGAGCTGCAGCCTTTCTCAGGGGAGTACCAACCAAAGACATTTTAGAGGCTGCTACTTGGAGTTCAGTGCATACCTTTACAAAACATTATAATCTGCCTCTCTACTCTAAATCCAGGACAGGCTTTGCCACTACAGTTCTGCAGCACCAGCCCCCCAACCATAGCTTTGGGATTCAACCCAAATGTAGTGACTGCAACAGTGAAACATGAAGAACATAGTACAGTTGTGTACACTTACCATAAATGTAGATGTTCGAGTGTATTCACTGTTGCAGTCCAGGTTACCCACCCGCCATCCCCCTTATTTTTGCTGGAACTTATCTTTACTTCTCTAATCTATACAACCTAGGTGGTGTATTTGCTTATAGATGAAGGTAAATCTTATTTCTGGTGTATGTATGTTGTATTTACATAAATTTAGCCTACCCTTTTGGGGGCACCTGACATCTGGGGCAAGAAAAACTGAATAAAATGGAGTTGGCTGCATCTTTTATACCCCTGACAACCTGACATCAGGGAAGAGGTGACAGCAACTGACGCAGGACCCAAGACTTTGGAATTCAGGCCGACTGAGGGCAACCTGCCAGCAGGATAACCCAAATGTAATGATTGCCACAGTGAATACACTCAAAACATCTACATTTATGGTAAGTGTACACAACTGTACTTTTCACAGGCCCAGGGGTCGAACCACACCCAAGAAACAGACTACCCATTCTCAGACGCCTGCTCCCTTGCCTCAGTCTCAAATGCTTAAAATGGCAGAAGACCTTATCATGCTGATTAAGGGCCAGTCGTCTCCCTCCAAAAGGAAAAGAGATCGGTCTCCAGTAGTTTTGTTCTGACTATGAAGACATGCAGCCACTCTCCACTTAAGAGGATTCTGATGCAGAGGAATCCATTCCTTTAGCCTCTTCCCCCAGAGGATTTTTCCTTTGGGGAAACTCTGCATACCGTAAGGGAGCATTTCCACTACCCACAGTCCAAAAAGAGACTCTGAGAGTTCTTGGACCTTCCACAACACAGGCCCTTGGCCATCTTCCCAGTCCTAGATGTGGTGGATGATATCTTCCTTGAATCCAGCTTGACTCCAGACACCCTCCCTCCTGCTCCCAGAAAACCAGACAGGTAGTACAGAGTCCCTGACCCTCACAAATTTTTTTTAAAAATCCTGCAGCTGACCCTGAGGTCATTACTCAAGGACCTAAAGGGATTAAAACAACCTTAGCTAAGGATCCCACCCCTCAGACAGGGATTTCCGAGCACTGGACAGATGGGGTAAAAAAGTATACACCTGAGCTACTCTTGCTATCAGGGCACTAAATCATCAGTTCCACATGCTTAAGTATCAGCAACATACCTTGGAACTCCTTAAACAGAAAATGTTCTCCTTTCCTGCATGGGCAGAATCTAAAGTTTTACAGGACTTAATGCATTCTGCTGGTCAAGTAACCAAACACACTTTGCACTTGGTCAAGTAACCAAACACACTTTGCACTGTGGTTTTGATGCCCTTGAAGCTTCTTGCAGGGCAGCAGTCACCGGATCTATCATTAGAAGACATGCATGACTTAAGGAACAACCCTGCCAGACCATGTCAAATCAAAATTGTTGGATGCACCCTTGCACAAAGATAACTTGTTTGGCAGTAAAGCAGAAGAGGTTTTAAAAAACTTGGAAGAAAAAGCAAAATCTATGCAGATTGTAGAAGATTTCTTACAGGTCCAACAGGCATTTCCCCTCCAAGCACTGGTCCTTTCCTGCTCCAAGAAGACAGGGCCAGCCTAGGTCCCGTGGAAACAGACCCCCGCCCCCTCCCAGACAGCAGCACCAGGGGTTGCAGAAATCCAAGCAGTGGACTACCTCCACTACCAAATCAAGGAGTTCTAAGCCACCCCCTTATGGTAAGAACTCAGTGACTCGGCCCTTCCCAACCACACCTCTGCCCACACATACCCCATAGGAGGAAAACTCTCTTTTCACTCGTGCACCTGGGCCACCATTACCAAGGACCAATGGGTTCTGAACATCATGTCTCAGGGGAACAAATTCTTCTTCCACACTCTTTCAACCCCAGAAGGGTTCCCAGATCTACCACCAAATCAGTGGGCAGAGGCTCAAAAACAAATCCTTTCCCTGCTCTCCTTGGGGGTAGTGGAGCACATTTCTGCAGAGTAGATAGGCCAAGGCTTCTACTCCAGACTTTTTCTGGTGCCCAGAAAAGAGGGCACCTGGCACCCCATCCTCGATCTTTCCATTCTAAACACCTTTTTTCTCCAGGGGTTCTCCTGATCAAGACAGATAACACCACTGTAATCTGCTACATCAACAAGCAGGAAGGGACTCACTCCAACCCACTGTGCAGGCTGGCCATGACCCTTTGGCCCACAGCCTCTTTCATGCAATTACACCTGTTTAGCCCAATACCTGCCAGGTCTCTCAACTCCCTGGCAGACCAGTTAATCAGACAGCTCTTGGACCCCCACGAATGGCAGCTCAACAGAAGCACTTTCTTCCTAATAACTCAGAAATGGGGAACTCCGGAGGTCGACCTCTTCGCCTCCCCCACCAGCCACCACCTCAGCAAATTCTACACCAGGGAACATCACTGCATGGCTTGGAAAATGGATGCCCTGTCCTTACCCTGGGTAAACCTCTCGGTCTATGCCTTTCCTCCCCTCCTTCTCATTCCCAGGGTGCTGCTCAAAATAAGGGAGGAAAAACCAAATATCATTCTCATATCTCCAGACTGGCCCATACAGCACTGGCACCCCTTGCTGTGCAGTCGGTTTCCACTGCCTCCATGGAATCTTCCTCTGATTCCAAACCTCCTAACTCAGAGGGAAGGGAAACTCATGCACCCCCAATTGCAAACTTTCAGTTTGGCAGTTTGGTCAGGGGCTAGGGTATAAACCATCCTCAGTAGACAGGTTCTGGATGTTATCCAAGAGGCCAGATGCCCTAGCACCAGAAGGTCTTATGAAGATAAATGGAAAAGGTTCTGCACCTGGATCCAGGCTGAGGGGACCAACACATCACAACCCTCCATCTTTCTCATCCTCGATTACTTAGCTGACCTGCTGCACAGTGGTCTGTCATTCTCCTCTATTAAAATTCATGCTCCATTTCTGCTCACTTTCCCACTGAGCAGCCCCTCTTTTCACACCCTCTGATTAAACAGTTCCTCAGTGGGGCTAGCAACATGAGGCCCCCCAGAAGGGCACCAGCTTGGGACCTTAACTTTGTCTTGCAAAAGCTCACCCTTCCCTCCTTCGAACCAGCTTCTTCTGCAGAGCTAAAATTTCTCTCCTGGAAGACGGCCTTCCTCCGGCCATCACTTCAGCCAGAAGAGTCTCTGAGCTGCAAGCGCTCATGGCTGTGGAACCCTTTATCATCTTCCATGCAGACAGGGTATCCCTCAGAACTAATTTATCCTTCATGCCCAAGGTGGTGTCCAGTGTGGCTCTCAACCAATTCATTCATTTACCCACCTTCCTTCCTAACCCCCAAAACAAGGGGGAAAGGATTCTGCACTCTCTAGATATGCACAGACAGTTCAGATACTATCTGGACAGGACTAAACCCTTCAGGAAGTCTGATCAATTGCTGGTCAGCTTTGCTTCAGGGGTAGAAGGCAAAGCCATCTCCAAACAAACCATTTTCAGATGGATAGCACACTGCATTCTGCTACAAACAGCATGGCGAGCCTCCTCCCAAGGGGGTCAGGACACACTCCACCAGAGCAGCATCCACCTTTGCAGCTTTCCTCAGAGGAGTCCCCACCAGGGACATCCTGGAGGCTGCCACCTGGACATCTGTTCATACTTTTACCAAGCATTACCACCTGCCTCACTTCTCTAAATCCAGGGCAGGGTTTGCCTCGCAGTCTTGCAAGGCATGCTAGCCAGCCCCTAGCTTCCTGGACTGCCTCCACCCATTTTCCTCAGCTTTAGGAATCTACCCAAATGTGATGACTGCAACAGTGAAACACGAAGAACATAGTACAGTTGTGTACACTTACCATAAATGTAGATGTTCAAGTGTATTCACTGTTGCAGTCCTGGCTTCTCTCTCCATCCCCATTTCTCTTTTCTTTCTTTTTGGTATTTATTTTCCACTGGTGGGGTTCTTCCACCAGAACCTGGCCTCCTACCTTGGAGGCTCTTGACAGGTTAGGGCAAGAAATGGCATTGGATGCCTTCCTTTATACCACTGACGACCTGATGTCTGTCCTTAAGTGACCGCAACCGATGCAGAAATACTAAGTATATGGTATTCGGGCCGGCCGAGGGCTACCCTGGCAGGGATAACCCAAATGTGATGACTGCAACAGTGACTACACTCAAACATCCTACATTTATGTTAAGTGTACAAACTGTACTTTCTCCTTCGTGAACTGAGACGGAATGATGCTGTTCAGGTTATGAAACCAGTCAAAGCGGGTGGGATGGTGATTGTGAACAAGGCTGACTATGAACAAGATATGTTAAACATCTTGTACGATACTGAGAGGTATGAAATCGTTTCTGTGACTCGGGTTTCTATAGCACAGAGGAAAGTGCAACTCTTTCTAGAAGACTCTTTATACCAAGGGGTAATTAATGAAGTGACTTATAGATACCTCTTAAATGATCATTCCTATGGTGTTTGGTATTCTGAAAACCCACAAAAATGTATGTAAACCTCCCTACAAGGTGATAGTAGCAGCTAAGAACAGCATTACTCACCCCTTAGCAGTGTTTATTGATAGTGATTCAACAAAATTTAAAACATATGGGTTATGTGTTAAAAGATTTGTGGGATTTCTTTACTAAAATTAAGCAATAGTTTTACAATGATGGAGTGTGTTTTTCAACCATAGATATTGTTGACCTTTTCATCGGTACCACATGAAGGATTAGAGTTGTTTAGGGATACCTTGGTAGAACTTACCACCTTTAAACCTAGTTTAGCTAACTTTATGGTAGAAGGTACGGAGATTATTCTTAAGAACAATTATATGTTTTTTGGGGATGAATTCTTCAAATAAGTAAAAGGGGTGGCAATTGAAAAATGATATGGTGCTGCTTACTGCTTGCTGTGATGGATTTGAAGTCTTCTTAAGACACTCAGTCTTGCTGGCTGGATACTGCTAAAATTCAAAGTCTGGTTATATTTGCATTCACAGTCTGTTGCATACAGAAACTTGCAGAATATACACTGATGAGAGAATATACTTTGCAGCATCAACTTAGAGCAGTAACAAATAACTTTTTATAATAAACCAAACGGACTAACGTTGCAGCTTAAAGTACTGTTCCACTTTACTTCTCATATAGTACAGATGATGTGAGAGATATAACATTTACCTCAGGACAAATGTGTTCCTACCATACCTCTAACATAACTGGATTCATACAGCTCTTTATATACACTTTTAGTCATGCATAAACATGTACATTTCCTCTTGATATTCTATTTTGGAGAATTGCTCATCCTGTAGAAACAATACTAATTGTTACAGATGCTGATGCAAACTGCTGACTTGATAATATTATTTTTAAGCTTCCTTGTTTAACAATGTCTTGTAAGAGACCAGCTTTTCTGACAGTGGGAACATCCTGTATTTTGTTTGGATCTTTGTGTAAGAACATCTGTTCTTTTGCCAATACTGATAAAACATGTCCTGTTTTCCATGCAGAAAAACATATTTTTGAGGAAACACATTGCCATAGTGTCATTGTCCATTCTTTAAAATCAGATTTTGCATTTGTGCTCTTGCATACATCCTGTTTTTAAGTCTGTAAGGGAAAAATGCCCATTCAGCAGATTCCTTATTTTCCAAGCCATGGTCATTTGGTATGGTTGCTGATTACATATTACTAAACTCTGTTTCTGCATTTAAGCAAGCATTTTCTTTCAGCATATTTACAACAGAATTAATTTCAGCCTTATATTCATAATATCTAACAGCAATGAGCGCTAATTGCGCCCCTTCCTATGCAAACCTGATCATGTACGCATGGGAGAAGAGAGAGGTTTTCTTTCAAGGTTCTGATGAATGTTGGTACGTTTGTCTTAGATTTTTGGATGACATCTTTGTTCTATGGAAAAAGAAAGTAAAAGGGATGAGTTTATTCATCATATTAATAATGTGAATTCATTTAGTTCACACATACACATTGGGAAGACTCGGTAGATTATTTAGATGTAACCATCCTTAGAATTAAGACAGAGAGTATGTTTGGCCCTAAAGCTTATAGGAAACCAACCTTTTCAAATAGTTATCTTGATTATACTAGTCAGCACCTGCCTCACATTAAAAGAAATATTGTAAAAGGCCAAATGGTAAGAGCTGCCAGAATGTGCTCTGACCTAAGCACATTCAAACTTGAACATGGTAATTTAGTCAATATGTTTTTAGAGAAGGGGTACCCGAATAATTTTCATTTAGAAATGGGAGAAAACATCTTGAATGAGTGGGGAGTAAAATATATTCCCCTATTGAGTTCTAGTGAAGGGATAGTTGGGCACAAGTACCAAACACGGACAAACTCCCCATTCTATGTTCATTCATTTTGATGGTAAAAGTGATGTCTTGAAAGAGATTTTAATAAGAAATTGGACCATTTTTAGAGGTAACACACATTTTTGAACAACTTTGGGAAAAAGCAAAATTTGTCTTTAAGGCAATTAATTAAAAAAACTTACTAGAACATCCGATTTAAAAGGCATGCTGACAACAGCACTTCGGGGGGGGGGGGCTAAAAAGTGTGGTATGTGTAACTACTGCAAATACATTAGTCAGGACAGTAGTATTGTTGTTGAAGCCCCCCATGGAGAGTTTTTCTGATTTCAGGGAATTGCGGTACACATAGTATTGTGTATATTGCGGTGTGTAAAACATGTCACTTTTTTGTGTGGGGAAAACAACTGGAAGTTTACGGAAATGCATCTATGAGCATTTATATGCAGTTAAGAATGGTGACAATAATAATGCACTATTTTGACATAGTACTGGACCTTGTCAAGGAAAAATTTTAATTTTAAATTTGGTATTTTAGAAAGAATTATGAAAGATGTGAAGGGAGGTTACTGTGAAAATAAAATTGAGGAGAGTGAGCTCAAATGGCAATTGAGACTAAACGCAACATCTGAGCCAGGGATAAATGACATTACCTCTATTATGCCTGTCCTTAAGAGAAAATCCATGTGTGCATAAAATGGGGTAATACCCCTTTAAAAATGTAATAATTTTTAATCATGTGACCTTGCATTTTAGATATTTAAGTGTTTGGTCTTTTTAATTCATGGTACCGATGAAGTCAGTTTTGACGAAAGTGCTTAACCATCTTTTTATATTCGTTGAATAAATGTGTTTTATATTGGGATTCTGAGCCTTATTGGTCATACCACATGTGGATTTGTTGTTGCAGTTTTTGTTTCTTTATCCTTTGGCAGCATGCTTTGTTTTTTATTTGCAGCTAACATTGGGTAAGACAGCGATTCAGGTCGTAGCCTGCTATAGGTCCCCAACCATGTCCCAAGACTCGCACTGCATGTTCCTAAGCACCCTGGAGAATATTGGGGTCCAACCTAACACAAACATACTGGGTGACTTCAACTACCCCACTATTAACTGAGTAAACTACTCATGTACCAATACACTTGCCCAACGTTTCCTGGAATTCGTTAATTCCAATGCCCCGGACCAGCTTGTTCTTGCCACCACTAGAGGGAGCAACATCTTTGATCTGGTCATTACTAACATGGGCGACCATTGCTCTACATCAATAGTCAACTCCTCCCTGGTTAGATCCGACCACAAACTAATCACCTTGGAAATCGACATCCCCTGCCTCCCCACAAAGGTAACCACCATGAAAAACTTCTCCAAAGCTAACTTTGGGCTCCCAAAAACAGAGGTGGCTAACTTCACGGCACCTATGCAAATGGAGAATAGTTGCATGACCGCTAAATCATACACCAGTGCACTGTACGAACACATACACAAATGCATGGATCTCGCCATACTCAATAGAACCAAGACACTCTCCCCCAAAAAATGAAGCCAATCTGGTGGTCCCCTGTCATAAACAAACTCTGCAACAGAAGGAAGAAACTGATGTGGAATAAGGTGAATTCCCAAGACTGGAAAAACTCCCTTATCAGCCTCGACAAAAAGTTGAGATCCTCATCAAATCCTCTAAAGCTAGCTATGAAAACAGAATTGCGGCAGATAGTAAAGACAACTGTATGGCCTTCTATAGTTATGTAAAGGATGTCCACGGCAATACCCAGATTTGCTCTGAGCTACTGCACAATGGTACCTCCTATACCAAGCCAACAGATATTGCCAATATACTGGCTGACAGATTCAGTGCCAACTTTATCCCCCCCCCCAAAAGGACCAATCACAATACCAGTAGATTGCCAGGGGCCCAGTATTACTGCTGCACAGGTTAAAACAGCACTGTCCAAGGCCAAGAATATAGCTTCTATGGGACCTGACAGTATCCCTGGCTGTGTTCTACATGAACTACAGATTGAACTGGCACCACACCTGTGTGCCTTGTTCAATCACAGCCTCACCTCAGGCTTTGTCCCTACCAAATGGTGCACTGCTACAGTCATCCTTTTCCACAAAGGAGGAGTGACTACAGACCCTGGGAACTATCGCCCCATTACCCTGACTAGTCTGATATGCAAAGCTATGGAACGCATCATCATGGGCCTAATAAACAAGGATATAGGGAATATCCAAACTCTGGATCCCACACAGTTTGGTTTTGTGAAGGGTAGATCATGCCTGCTCAACCTGGTCGACTTCTTTGAGTCAGTCGCCAGAGGTGTGGATGAAAGCAAGGTGGTTCATACAGCCTTCCTTGATCTGGCCAAGGCCTTTGATACCATTCTCCACTCAAGAATCATAGAAAAACTCACTCACTAAGCTAGGCATCTACCCCTATACCACTAGATGGGTTGCAAACTGGCTCACAGATTAGAATCCACATTGTGATAGTAGCTGACTCCAAGTCAGTCTGCCAACCAGTCACGAGTGGAGTCCCACAGAGTTTGGTCCTGGGTCCTCTCCTGTTTGGTGTCTACTTCTCTAAAGTCCATGCCAACACAAAGGGACTGTCTGACCAAGTTCACAGATGACTGCAAGCTGAGAGCCATTAACATATTTATTAGTAGTGTCAGTGGCTCAGCAGGAAGGACACTTGCCTTTGAAGCTGGAAGATCAGAAAGCTGAGGGCTCTATTCCCACATGTGGCTGGATTAAATTTTTAAATTGCTAACACTGCAGTACATCACTAGGGGATGTTGCCCTTCTGAGTTTACCGTCCTTTGGACGAAACTTTAAACAGAGGTCCCATCTACTGGAGCCGTTGGTAACTCATGTGGATGTAAAAGATACAATGGCACTTACTGAAAACAGCAGGGGTCCTTTACTTACATCATTATTTACACAGTATACATTATATATTCATCTGCTTACATATTTACAAAATAAAAAAAGAGTTAGTCAAACATGAGATACCTGTCAAGCACGCACAGTGAAAAAGTTAGGACTGCATTTTGTATTTGGGAGGAAAAAGTGCATGGAGTTATACATGAATCCTTTGGGATGCAAATTTGTCCCTCTGATCAGGAAGCTGAGGGCGATAGTCATGGATAATCATTTAAGTATGGGTATATATTTATTGCGGTATATTGTGTTTGCTTTCCTGTTTTTTTTTTTTCAAATCTGTTCTGATGAAGTCCATTTAAGGATGAAAGTGCTTAACTTTTTACATTTCTGACATTAAACGGACACCTTCACATTACTACAGTTGTTCACTGTGGTTACTAGTAACAGAGTCTGTGCTGTTTTTCCTGCAGAAAAGTAAATCCCCAACCCAGCTCCAACTATTTAAAGAACTTGGGGAACATACCAAGAAACAAATATGCTATGATAAAAAGACCTTCTACACCAAGACACAAACCACTGCTCAACTGAACCCCAAAAACTTCTGGAGAAGTATAAACTGTATCCTCCACCCTGGTAAACCTCAAACTCCCAATCCCTATCCTAACCTCCCTGACCAAGAGCCCACCTCTCTCCTCAACCAGTTTATCATAGACTCCATCAGCAAATTGACTAATAGGACCCAGAATCCCCCCCCCCAAAAAAAATCACCACCCCAATCTGCAAACCGCAACACAAGGTTCTCTCTCAACCTTATTTCTACTTCCTACATAAAGTGTCTGCTTCTCAAACTTAAACCCTGTTCTCCCTCGGACGACAAGCTCCCTCCTCACTTCCTCAAGCTTGCAGCAAACTCCATCGCCTATCTGGTCTCTATTCTTATTAATTAATCTGTTAAAGCAGCTACTGTACCCAAAATATGGAAATCCTTCTACATTATCTCCCTTCACAAAGGTGGAAACTCCAATGATCCCTCTAATTACAGGCCTATTGCTATACTTTTCCCACTATCCAAGATTCTAGAAAAATGCATTTACAATGAAGTACTTGACTTCCTCCTCCAAAACAGCCTCCTTACCCCTACCCAACATGGCTTCCGACCTCACCACAGCACATCTACAGCCCTTCTATCCTTCACCCACACCATTGCTGAAGCTAGGAATAGTAGTAGTCTAGTCTCATGTCTGTTCCTAGACTTATCTAAGGCATTTGATAAGGTGTCACACCCCAAACTTCTGACTAAATTGGCTAACTTTAATCTGTCCAGCTCAACTCTCTCATGGTTCCCCAGCTATTTCACAGACAAGCTACAATCAGGCAGATGGCATCTTCTTTTATCTATGCACACTGGCGTACCCCAGGGTTCTATTTTTGGACCCTTCTCTTCAATATTTTTATTAATAACCTCCACTCCTCCTCCCCCCTCTCTAGCCTCATACAGTATGCTGATGACTCCAATTCAGTCTCACAACTTCAGACACACACTTAATCTTTCCTTGTTGAAAACTGGCTAAATGATAATCAGCTTATCTTAACCCCCCCCAAACATACTTCTCTTTCTCCCCTAAAACAATGACTACCTTATGACTACCTTTTCTAGCTCTTCACTAAATAATACCATCATAAATGTAGACACTCCACACAAAATTACTAGGAATGACTATTGATGACCAACCAAAATTTGACTTGCACGTTCACCAAGCAGTTAAGAAAACTAATCAAAAACTTGGCATGATGTACCGCAACTTAAAATTCCTCTCTGCTGATTTTAGATGCACTGTGGCACAAGCCTATCTCATTCCAAGCCTACTCTATGGATCACCAGTCCTTACAAACCTTCAATCCTGTCTACTCTCCAGGCTAGAACAAACCTGTAATAAAATTGCAGCCAACTTTCCTAATCCTACCCACTATTGTATTGCTCTCCACAAGTTACACTGGCTTGAATTCTCCCACCATCTAAAACTATCCCAACTACATTTAACCCACCTGATACTAAATAAACCCACTGCTTGTCTGTCTCTCGCCAGTCTAGTTGCCTACTATTCCCCCACCCCCCACGTCCCCGCTGCAGTTCAGAGAAACTTCTTTTAGAAACATGTACACCCAGATTTTTGTTAGGCAATCTCCTATATAAATCATCCATATGTTCATTTTGGAACAACCTCTCCTCTAACGTACGAAATATCACACAAATAAACGGCTTCAAAAAATAACTAAAACACTTCCAATTTTATTTGCCCCTGTCAGGATATCTTTTATCTTTGCCAAATCTGCTTAATCTCAAAAATTCTTGACTGCAAATTGCATATTCCTCCTTGTACCTGTTCTCAAACTTATATGTATTTCTATATATTTCTATGATATCTCTCTGTATGTTAACAATTATGCTGTAGTTTTACTGCACTGTATGTTATCTAATACTGTAATCTTTGTTATTATGTAAAGAATTACTTTTGGAGCTTTTCTTCTCAGGTCTCCACTGAAAATAGGCGTGTGCATAGTTGGACCAACCAAGTTAACAAATGTCAAATAAATAAATAAAATGATTTTAGGAGGAATGCACAATGTAATTTATATATTTTATGATCGGATGAGATTTAGTTTCATGCGTATTTAGCATTGCTGCTGTGCATTTTTCAAATCGGTTGTGATGAAGTCCATTTTAAGGATGAATGTGCGTAACTTTTTACATTTCTAACATTAAACGGACACCTTCTGCATTGCCACAAGTTGTTCACTGTAGTTACTAGTTACAGAGTCTGTGCTGTTTGTCCTGCAGAAAACATCTGTAATGCTCAATAGTACCCGCTTTCGTGTGGTACAAAGACATTGTCCTTTGGTAGGACACTAGAGCTTGATAGCTGAGTTCAGTCATATGTTTAAGTAGCAGACATACAAAATCCTAAGGGACAACACTGTAAATATCAGAGCCAAACAGGATCGCTTGAATTGTTCTTCTGTGCTCCTTTTTAATCTTCATTATTATTAAAATGTACTTAGAATGTTTATCTTTAATACTGTACACCTCCTTTTAAAACGTGTATGTAGCCTAGCTAAATGGATTGTTTCTGTTATCAGTGAGTGCTTAAAAGTGCATATTTAGGCAGCTGAATGTTTTAATGTTGTCTGTCCATTTTAATATGTGCGGGTCCCCTACTTCTTTTGCCTTTCTTTCTCAACATTAATATCTTCTCTGGTTAATCCTGTCTTCACAAATATGCAGCTGAATGTTTTAATGTTGTCTGTCCATTTTAATATGTGCGGGTCCCCTACTTCTTTTGCCTTTCTTTCTCAACATTAATATCTTCTCTGGTTAATCCTGTCTTCACATTTTGTGGCCAGTTTTACTATCCGAACTTGCAGTGAGCAAGCTGGGTTTATTGGCCTTTCCCAAACAAATATCTGGTGTTAAAACCATGGACTAAAATTAAATGCCAAGAAGTGATTTAGTGTCATTTATGCAAGAATGACCTTCCATATTGACAACCCCCCCCCCCCGAAAGTTTATCCTTTTGTTATGGATATGGGACCCTATGTTAAGAACAAACAGTACTTTACTCACCATGTATCAACTCCTGTAATAAAGCCCCATTTCATTGCACAGTTTATATTTGAAAGTGTGGCATCCAGGTCAAAGGATGCAATCGTTCTGCTGTATTCTACTCTCAACCGATCATTGAGTTTAATGCTCCTTTTTGGTATGTACCCAACTAAATACTTGTTGCGGCTGGAAAGACTACAGTGCTATCTGACTAAAAAGGCAAGAGCCTAAATCATAAAAGCTGCACAAACCATTTCAAAGTATTGTCCTTTTCTTTATCATAATATTTGCTAGGAAGCAACCCCTGCCTTTCATTTAGGGCCTTAACAGATTCTATCCTTTCTGACTTATTACACATTCATTTGCAGGTCCAATGATGGGTATGTATCACGGAGCATATCACTTCTGTGGAACCATTTTCCATTCCGGATAAAGCAAAGTACTTCTCTTACCCTCTTCAAATGTAATTCGGATGAATTGGTGGAAAACCATAAATTCATTCCCGATTTTAGCACCCATGGCTCTCATGGATATGGACAACAAGTAAACGTCCCAGCATATTCTTGTTCTGCCTGCCTCTGTGTTACTCGTACACAAAACATAAGAGCTAAAACATTACCATGGGAATGTGAGGTTAGGCATCTTAAGATCGATAGCCTAGGAAGTGCTATGAAACCTATGATTGATTTGATCTTTTTGCAGTCCATGTAATTCTTAGTTTTCACTTGCTACTCTGATCAAAAGCATTGATTTATTTTTTTCATGTTGATTACTACCTTAACAATCTTCTTTATAGACCAGGTCTCACAGCCTTATGTTAATACTGGGAAAACCATAGCTTCGACTGTATAGATCTTTCTTGATAATGCAATGTCTTTTTGCTGTTTAAATCTTAATCAAGTTTGCCATAACATTTTCCATGAAGTTGTCATCTTTTAATTTGGCCTCAATCACCATTTGCAGAAATCTTTGATTCCAGGAAAATGAAAATCTGTGACTGCCTCTATCTCATCCCAGTCTATTTGCAAAGAACTGACCAGAGAAGCTGACATAATTTTAGTTATTTTGCCTTTTCTACTTTCGGGGGAGGTGATATTAGAAATGAAACAAGAGTGTTTAGAAAGCAAATGGATTATTAGATTAAGAGCAGCTACAGGGTCAGGACTTAATGATCAAGTACCATTGAAACCAATGTTGAAAACGCATCCTCTTTTTAAATAAGAAGGGAGTTTAAACAACCTCCCTTTCAACCCCCCCCCCACCTTTTATACACATTCACTTTTTTATACATGTTTACTATTAGTACTGTATGTATTTAAAATGTTATCCCTTTAAGAGTTTTACTAGGATGTCATGTGATTTTTTTTTCACTTTATTTAATGGGCATTGAATTAGATAGATTTTATGCATCTGATGAAGCAGTTGTAATACTGCAAAAGTGCTTATGCCTTTGCCTGTGTCTGTTTCCTGAATAAACTGTTGCTGGTTTTATGACAGCCTGGTGTTGCTTCATCTTACTTCTGCTTGTTGGATTTATTTTTTGGTTTGAGAAGCATTTTTTCAGCACACATTGACAAGATTGTCAATCAGTCACTTATTCTATATTCATTTCTGACTGTTTCTTGTTATATACATAGGTTTCCTCATGAGCAAATAAGGTGACTTGCTATCCCCATTTCTCTTAGGAATTTGCCACAACTTATGGTCCACAATGTATTGTGGACTTTAGGTAGTCAGTACAGCAAGTATTTTTTTCTGGAGCTCTCTTTTCTTTATTATCTAGCAGGTGTGGCAGTTTGCTCCCTGGTTCTTCTCTCTCTCCTAAAACTGGTTTGTACATCTGACAATTATATGTGGTCTTAGCTTGCAGAAGCTTGGACATTACCTTGATAGTATGTAAAAAAGTGCAGTTGTTAGATCATTTTAACACTGATGGTTTTTGGGTTTGGAGTATAAACTGGCCTTTTCCAATATAATGCCCACTGTTGTGTTTTCCATGGTTACTGGCAAATCCCATGTAGCACTGTTATTTTGGAAGATTGCAGGAAGTTAAAGTAATGCAATTGAAATTCTATCACTTTCTAAAGCCTTGTTGGTATCAAGGCTTTCTGAGGCCTGTTTAGCTTCACTGTCCAGGATATTGGAATCCAGACCAAACAACATTACACTAACCAACTACTCAGTAATTTATCCTAACTCCTACTGCTGTCCTGTTCCTTCTTTTTTTGTTAGTGCATGGGGATAAAATAAACTGATTTCTTGTCTACTCCTGCCCCCCCCCCCCCCCCACCATCTCTGCCTTTTACTTACTAAATTTCACTAGTAAATTCAGACCAGAGCAGGCCTTGAATGTATACTGTATTCTGTTATGATTTACTAGCAAATCTACATTGGCTTGTTGGAAAGTAGTGTTTGCAATGATTGGCAGAATTTTTGCCAAGATAATGTCCCACTTCATTTTGTATTCTTACAAACTTGCCTGTATTTGTGGTTGTACTTTACCAGCTTTAACATTCCAGTCATCTGTGATAAATATACCACCTTGGTTTTACTTCCAAAATGTGCTGCAGGTTCTCCTAAAACTAGTCAACTTCCTCCTCTTTGGCACATGTAGTCTCAGGATAAGCTTCTTTCACTGTAATGCTGAAGGGCTTGCCTTGGAGTCTCTTTGGCACATGTAGTCTGAGGATAAGCTTCTTTCACTGTAATGCTGAAGGGCTTGCCTTGGAGTCTTAGGTGTATGAGCACTGTTTTTGACATCTTTTATTAATTATGAATGCTACTCTACTTCTTTTACGAGAGTTTTATGTAATGTAATTTGCATAGTAGAGGCAAGCCAGGTAGTAACGATAGGTCATAACTAAGTCACAGATCCTCAAGTTATGAGGCAGGAACGGCAACCTCTAAGCTTCGATGCAGCAGATCCATGCATTATTTAACAGTCCCATTAATTATTACATGTTTCTGTAGTTCAGTATTATTTGGAGTGTCTGAATGGGAGAAGGTAAAGTTGCCTTTATTTATAGATTAAATATAGTGGAGGCAGGGGGGCGGCTTAACTATTTCCAATTGCTTGTTAAAGTTTTTCACATTGTGGTCAGGTCATAATTTTATTAGTATGTGTGAGCATGCTCCAGCTATTTCCTGTAGCTATGTATTCTTAATGTATTTTATTTATTTATATATTTTTCCAATGCAGAAGGTGTATGGAACATGTTAAATTACCAAGTATATTACAGGTTCATAGGTAAGTAGTGGGCTAGATACCTCTATGGGCCATTTTATGTGTAGACACCCCCCCCTTTCAAAGGTGAGAATCCAACCCTATACCTTGAGATGGTGAGTAAACACCTTAAGCATTATACAGATTCCCAACCCTAAAAGTTTACTTTGTATCAAGATTGTGCCATCCCAGATAGAACTCAGACCCGCAATCTTTGGTCTAGGAAGCCAATGCCTTCTTCATTAGACCACTGGGGCCTACCATTATTTTTCCATATTAAGGGGCACAAGAAAGCAATGATAAAACTGCAAATCATGCGTTTATCTTTTACCTTGCTGGGTTACTATCCGTCCATACTGCTTACTTTCAAAAGGAGTTACACAGAATGTTATTAACATACATTCAAATTTATGTAGCATTTCTTTGTTTTGTTTTATTTTTTAAGAAGTATTATCTTTTATTTACAAGAAGCTTTCAAATATCCAGTTTACCAAAACAAAGAAAAAAGGGAAAATTTAATGGAGAACAACATGCAATTACTATGTTCATTCAATAACAAGTAAAATTGTGTAAAATACAGTCAAAAAGTCAATCAGGAGGTGACGTACAACACTATACTTAAGTTCTGCAGTATACAAATAGTACAGAGTGGGCTTGCCATACCATGTGTTAGGGGTAAAGTCATTTATACATTAGGGTCTAAGAGGGTTGTCAATAAGTGCCACTTTGCTAATATGTGCTCAGTGGATTCAGGTTTTACTGTCTTCAGTTCCATTGTTCTAACTTCAATTAGTATACTGATGACCTGTGCTATCACAGGGCATTGTACAAACTTCCAGCACCTAGTGCAAGCTTTCTAGATGCTAGTAGTAGTTATTACTTAAGAAGGCCTTGTCTGTGTCCCTGGCACTGTAATGCCCAACCAGGAAAAGTACCTTTGTGATCGGTGGGGGTCTGTAAAAAATCAGTTGCAGAGGGATAGTAATTGCTCTTTGAACCTCTTCAGTTCTATACAGTCTCAGAAGAAATGGGACCAGCTGACTATCTCACTAGACAGGCGTCTGCAGCACAGTGGTTCCACTTTGGGAAATTCAGTATAATTTGAAGGGAGTATAAAATATTTTTAAACAGGCATTGCCACCCAAAAAAATCTGAACCTATGAGACTTAATGGCATAGCGTGGAGCAAGAAGAAGGTTCTGTCGGATATCTTGAAGTATGGAAATACCCAGCTCTGCTTAAGCTGTGACAAACTGTGGGTTCGTTATACTGAGAGGAATTATTGGAAGATCTTCGATTTTCTTGAGAATCAAGAATATTTGGATAGAAAAGGCCTACAGTTCGAGACTTGTACAAGCTACTTTTAGCAAATAAGAGACCACTGAGGTTAAATGAAATAAAGCATGCAGACAGGTATACAATGCATTATTTATTTATTTATTTAACATTTGTTGACCGGGAAAGTCCGACTAGGTTCCACAGAGCCTGTTTTCAGTGGAGGCCCAGGGAGAAATGCTCCAGATGCATGTCTTTTGGAATGTGGGAGGAAACCGGAGTACCCGGAGGAAACCCACGCGAACACAGTGAGAACATGTTATAGATAATGGCTTGGGTGCTGTGCTACTATAGGTGTGTTGTCATGTATACAAAATACTTACTACTCTAAGGGAAAGTCTACTAATTTAGTTTTAATTCTTACAGTGGTCTGTAGGAGAGGAAAGAAAATTCAGCTTAGCCACACTAATAAAAAGAGACAACCAGACTGCTGCAGTGTGGGTAATTCTTTTACTTTGTTTTTTTTTTTGTGGTTTCTTTGCATTTTTATTAGTGTGTGTATAACACAAAAAATGGTCTTTCAGCTTCTCCTGTTGGTGGTATCCACAGTGGATCACAGGTCCGCGGATTGCTTGGCAGTGGAGTTTGTTGCCACAGTGGATCACAGGTCCGCAGATTGCTTGGCAGTGGAGTTTTTACGGTGTCGAGTTGCCAGACCAGCACCCAGCCTTCACATAAAGCACACACATACCCCTACTACATGTCTTTAAAACTCACTCGACTGCAGGGAGGACATGCAGACTCTGCACAAAAGGCACTCCAGATGAGAACTGAACCGGAGAACCTCTTGCTACAAAATATAAAACTTAGTGTTTCTGTGAAAAATGAACTTGGTGTACTGTCATAAGATGCATTTGTGTTTAATGTTGCCATTTTATATGTTTTTGTATAAACTGTGTCATGCTGAAAGTACAGTGTCCTTTACATTTGCAGGGAAAATTTGGTGTGCTGCTGTAAGCCTTCTGACTGATGTTGTTACCTTTTCTTCATACACCTGGAGAGTGCTATAAGCAGTATTTGCCTTATTTTTACATATTGACTGGTTAATTCTTTGTGCATCCAGTCAGCTGAGCAGTCCAGGAAGGCAGAATTATACAAGAAAATAGTAATGTGCCAAACTATGATACGTTATTCACATACTAGTCCATGTTTGGATGTGTGGCAGTAACCTTTTTCTCCTGCCCTAATTTGTGCTGTAATGAGGCCACCTTTTAATCTGTTTCTCTTTACCCTTTAATTCCATTTTACTATCTACATGCATCTTACGTTATGACACCTGTATCAGCACTTTGTTGTATTCTTATCTCTAATGATAAAGAATAACACACCGCAGGTGTCCAAGACTGGTTCAGATGCCTAGGCAGTGAGACATTTCCTTGTGGTACATTTGGATTGGGACAAGTGACTGAAATGACATTCAGCTGCAGAGAAATATGGCTGTTTGCAAATTCCCCGTGGGCGAAGAGAAGCATGTACTGGCATACCCACAGCTTTAATAACCAAGTACATGGGGGCAGAAGAAATAATGAGTGTTGTGCTCAGAATACAGTACATGCTTATGTAACTACAACATGTAGAAATGTGCTACTGCATGGAGGAAATCCTGCCTGCTCCTGTAGTCACATTTATGCTCCAGTATGCATTGTAGGTAATGTTTGCTAGACACTGTGAAGAGGGTAATGGTCCACAATCTCAATTATAAAGGCACTGCCCATTGTGCACTGCATTTTTTTACTGCCACTGACATGCCCTCTTGCGGCTGATGCCAGCCATTTTGTTTGCATTCTCATGTTGCCTTGGAGGCCATGGACATTATTTTTCCCCTCTGCATTTGGTTATTGAAGTTGTGGGCATGGCACCACATTCTTCTGTTTGCCCACAGGGAATTTGTAAGCAGTCACATTTCTCTCCAGCTGAATGTCACTTCAGCTATGTGTCCCCAACCAAATATGCCATAAAGAAATCCCTTTCTGCCTAGGTGCCTGAACACGTCCAAGACAGTTTGACATTTTAACTTTCCAAGTTCTAATTAAAGATAGCTGAGTAGAAAACCTGCTGCTCTGTCATGAATTTCAAGGCAAAACATCTCTTGGATCAAGGGTTGTATGTGCTTTAAAATACTGAAAAAAAAATCAACAGATGTAGACAATATATCACATTGTTTGAAGTCTATTCTTTGCTTTTTAAATCAACATTTTGTATGATTCTTATCCTTCCAATATGGATTTTTTGTGTATCTGCGGATTTATTTATTCAGTGCTTTTTAAACTAATTGGTAAAGCCATAGTTTACCATGCAGGGAAAGTGTGGACCATTTTCTGTTCTGAAAAACGTCACTTATTAAATTAACAGTTCTTCATGGTAGATAATGTTTAACTGCACCATTTTGGTGGCAATTACTGCTTAGTCCTTGAATTAATTGACTAATTATGTGATGATTACGTATAATGTAGAACTCCATTCTTGACAGTGGAGAAAATGTAAGTGTTCTCTTTCTCCAAATGTTGACCAAATTGTGACCATAGAAAGGTGAAATGTGTTTTAGAATGTTAAGCATCACAACATGTTATATGCACTGGTTTCACAATTTGTTGAAAAGCCACAGGCATTGCAGTCATGAAAAGCTTTCAAAGAAAGACTACTTTGTATATTTTTAATGGAAATATTACATACTACCTTAGTTATAAGACATTATTTGTCGGGATAACAAAATGCACCATCTTAAATGTGGTATTATTTCAGCAATGCCACTCCCAACAATTTAACACTTTTTTGAGCAGTGCTTTGGGAATATGGACAAATACTGGCATTTAACCCTAGTGGTTATTTTTGCAAGGCAAGAGTAAAATATTCTGCAGGGGAGCATCACCTTACTAACGTGTGTGCTAACCCTAACTCTGACCCTGCCCCTAATCTTAACACCTTACTTTAGAAAAATCCTTTCCATAGCACAACTACTATACAAGACAACTTGGACACATGCACGCACACTTGCAAAGCATTAAATTTATCCCCTTACCCTAACTCTGTCTGTAATCACAGTCATTCACATACATGTTCTCCTTCCTCTTAATGCTGAAACTTTTGATATATCAAAAGTTTCTGCAGGAACGTAAACAACTCATACCTGTCTTCCAAAATAAACCTTCATCCATTACACATTTCCACACTTTTGACCAACAAAACATTAGATCACAAGTGCATTCAACAAATATAACAAACCTGGAACTCCTTTGACGAAACTGACAATCTGTCAAGTAAGGGGAGCATGATTTTCTTTATTTCTGGAAACGGTAGCAATGCAGTTGACTTGTGCCAATTTCACTGGTGGATTGCAGGCACTAGGAAGTTAGGGTTGTTGACAGAGGTGGTCTGTGATAAGAATATTTACTGTGTGACTGGGTAGATCTTTTAACAGTAAAAGACGGCTCTTGTGATGCTTCAGAGACTGGTTACTGACAGAGTGGGCACCATAACTTACCTTCCTGAACTGGACAACCCAAGGTCACTACTGGATGATGTGTGGGAATAGACCGTGGATAAATGGGAAGGAGTTTGTGTTGACATGTTTTTCATTTTCATGTCTCATTTCACATAGTAGATTTTTTCCCGTTGGAGCTGCTAGCCCTTGTACTTTGGTTGATTTGGCACTGCAAGTAGACGTTAGGTTGTGCCAAATGTTATCAGGGTGGCAAATGACATTGAAATAATATACAGTAGAAGGCCAATTCTTTGATACTTCTTTCAATGGAGAGGATTGGGTTTGCTAAGTGGTATGACCTTTGAACTGAAACCGCATTGCAGAAATTTAGCCTTAACATAGTTTGTAATACCGGTACTGAAGACCCATAAAACGATGATTTAATTATGCATTCCTATAAGTAAACGCAAAAATGGCAACGAAACAGATTAAATGGAAGCAACTGAGATGGATAATGACAGACGGATGACCCCTGCCTGAGCTGAGACTGAATTGGGTCCAGTGGGATCGGTGCTCTACCCCAGTTAACAGATTCAGAATAAATAAAAAAATAAATAAATGTACAACAGATCTTGGTACACTACAAAATCCACTGAAGTACACAAGAGAGTATGTTATCGGTACATACAGACAGCAAATGCAGAACAGTCTGACAAATACAAGGCAAAGATAGGAATTATATCAAGCATGATCATATGGTGTTGCTTAAATGGAAATAATACTTCAGACATCTGTTAGAATTGTTAACAGATAAATTACATGTTAAGGAAAATTCTGCACTTTAGTTATATTAACCTTATCCTAGAGTTTTGTCTCTCTCTCTATAGCATAGCTGTTTAGTACCCAGAAAGCCTTCAGCACTTTTAACTTTTTCCACCTGTTTCCCTGCCACAGATCATTAAGGTCCCTATGTTTTCTGTGTGCAAATTGCATGTTGTCTCACAAAACAGGTTATCTCATTCTGCATCCTGGGAAAGACAGTATAAATTCTGTAATTTTTAAGTTGGTTCTTCTCTACAATTTTACATCAAGAGACTGTCTTGCTAAGGTCTAGAAAGGACTATAAACAGTTAAGTGAAGTTATTGTTCTGGAGTTAATTTTCCAGCTCTTTATTTTAGTAACAGGGCTAAGTTGTAATGCATTGCTGTATAAAGCGGTCTATTTTAGAACACTGAATGTTTAACAGTTTGAACCACTAAAGGTTGACCTTTAGTGATCGAGCTGTTAAAACATCGAATGTTCGTAAAAAAAAAAAATGCAAAAAAAAAAAAAAAAAAACCTAAAGGGTGTAGGCAGGGGGGGCAAGCCCTCCTGCACCCCCTACATCCCCTGCTACTTAAATATACCAACTCCAAGATCACACTACATTGAAGTAAATGGAAATCTCCCTTACAGAGATTTCCGTTTACCCGTTCGATGTTCTGCACTTTTGCTATTCTCATGTCGACAATGTCAGATTCGACATTGTCAGCTTTCAGGAATTTAATATAGACCCGTATAAAGTCATGGATAGTCTAGTTTTCAGCTAGTGAAATGCTTTTTTAAAACGTAATTAAGAACAGTAGCAAGCCTACATGCTGTATTTTATACCTTTTATTAGCTCTTTAAAATGACAAGCATATAACTGTTTTTATGCCCTGTTTGAGTGGGGAAGGGATGGTATATAACTTTTACAGCAACAGGTGCTTAAAAAAATAACAAACGCGCACCTTCATTTTCAAACACTTGACACAGAAACAAAGTAGTAAAAGGACATACTGTATATAAAAGCATCAACAGTAGTAGTATTTACCAAATCATAGAAAAAGTACTGATTTGGTACACTCTGGGATTATGGTTTGAATGTTAGTAATCTAGGAGTAGCAACACAACAAAGGCATGAACATGTAATGCAAGAGGACATTTGTGTTGCAGTAAAAAGAAAAAAAGATATCCTAACACAAATTCAAGAACATTTTTGCCCTTATTTTCAAGAGTCTACTTGTTGCTGGAGTCATAGAAAGAAAGTAATTGTGAGAAAGTAGAGTACATTTCAATGTTTGACATTCAGGATTAAAATACACCAGCCGACTGTCGACATAGAGGAGTAGCATGTGTAGTTTACACGATCCGTACAACTGAGTTGGACCAGCAGCTATGATTACACATTGTTGAGCCAGCGGGTCCTACTGAGATAATTTAACACCAATATAAAAATGTGGAGGCCTGTTGGTACTGGTAAGACTACAAATTGTCAACCATTTGAAGACCCCGTTATTTATTTGGCTGTATTGTGCACATTTTAGCTACTTTATTTTGTTGGGGCTTTAAAACTGTTGTGGAAACTCCTAGCAGTGACTGATGTACCCTCACAAAGGAGGATTAGGTAGGGTAAAAATGAACACACTGAGGTTTCAGATGCTGTGTAAGATGCCCGAGAATCATACTGCTGCTCTTCAATCCAGGTGTAAGTCACATTAACCGCACTTCCTTATATGTAGCGTGAGCCCTATGAAGTGGAGGTGAAGTGGATTATGGGAACTAGAAAAAGAACTTGCAAAATGAGACCACATTAGTATGGCAGGCCCTTTGAGGGCCATTTTGTAGGGGGGGGGGTGTATTACAGTGTAATACAAGGAACCATGAGTAGTTTTGAAGAATTAAAATAGCACAGTATAGTAAGAAACTCAAACTTTCAGTTTTTTTCTTTAACAATGCCATTGGTGATCAACATTTACAGTGAGCCACTTGCTTGTTTCTTTACTTTCAAATAGTAATTTAACATGTATGTTTCATATTATCTTCACATTAGTTTATTTAGACACTGTTTGCATTATACCATTTACTTTGTCATGACTTCAGTATTACTTGTACAAGAGACACATAAATGAATTAAATTTGTAGCGATTTATAATTTCAGAGCATTTGTCATTTTTACATTTTTAAAAGTCTGAATGAGAAAATAAATCTAAAAGACAAATTTACTGTATGGCTAAGAGTTGGATACATACTAACCAGCAGTATCTCACTGTGGCGAGAAAAATAGGATTACACTTAAGGATAAATGAAACGTACACAGCAGCAAATGAAAGCCGGCCTTTGTGATACCTACAGAATAATGGAAAAGGAAATGAGGGAAGGTCAGAACTGGGCCTAATTAGTATATGGACCCCCTTTTGGCAGAACAGTTTGAAGATAACAGTCATTTTGGAGCTATGCATCCTTTAGACTAGCAAAGGAAATGTTTACTACAGTTCGTAAAGAATGAATGAAAGAGTAGACAGTAGTACTGTGCAGATATGAAGGAAAAACAAAATTTTTCAAGCAGTTACTTTTAAATGTGAAAAGCAACATCTGCCTGCAAAATTTGCCTGATAAATGAAATGTGTGATTCCATTACACACCATTTCAGGTCCTTGCACTGCAGGGGTTTAGCGGCTTGGCCTCTATTCTGTCATGGAGGGTAATTGTGTTAAATGTGTCAGCAGGTCCCATCTGGTATGTTGTAGTACGCTCTCAGGGTTGCAAAACATTTAGGACATTCAGCTCCCCTTGTTAGTAAGTGTATGTATGTTTTATGGAAAAGTAGAACAGAAAATCAAATGAATTGTCCTAGTTTAACACAGTACATTTGCACTATAGGAGTTGAAGGAGGGTTATTTGGCAGGTAAGAGGACCGGTTTATTATGTGTGTGTTGTAAAAAATGAGGAAAAAACATAGTTATGGGGACATTAATATTTTTCTGTATTTCTAATGCTTTTTTTTTTTTTTTTTTTTTTTTTTTTTACAAAAAATGAGGAAAAACAGAAGTTATGGGGACATTCATATTTTTCTGTATTTCTATATTTCTAATGTTTTGTTTTACACTGAAAAACATTTTTTTTTATTCAAAACATATGTTAATGAAATTGCTGTATTCTGGTCAAAGCATCAAAAACTGGCAAAACAACAAAGGTGCATTTACTTAACTGCCCTAATTGCAGCATTTTTATTCAGAATTTCATCTTGCTTTTTTGTGATAACTTATGTGCATAAGAAGCAGAAAGTGTTCACAGCTGGCATGGATTGTTTGTTTGCCAAGTGAGTGACAGATTTTTTTTCTGGGTAGAAAGGCCTTTTGCTTTGATCTGAAAAATGGCACTATATTCATTTGTCACTTAAGAAAAAAACATTATTTTTAGTTGAAAATATTAAATTGTCAAAGTGGTAAGGCAAATAAGCACTATAATTTAATGCTGCAGCTGTGACAGCTGTCATTACTTTCCTTCCAGAAGTTCAGCTGTGTCCGTCTTGATTTTTGATGATTTTAATAGTACGGTTCCATTAGATTCAAGAACATTATCTGGAGATTCTTTCTCATTAATAAGAGCAGTGAAATATTCAGTTGTGTTTTCACTCAGTAATTTTCAAATATCTACTTTATCCTATTCCCGAAGGTAGTGGGTGTAAGACAAGAAACCCATCCTAGATGGGATGACTCTGGTGGTGAAAATAAATCTTGCTACTGATTTGGAAAAGGACAGACGTCGTTATGAGGTGGACTAAAAACCGATGCTTGTAAATTTTGTGCAGAAATATTTAAAGCTGTCAGTCATAAGGTTATTTTATCAAATTCATTGGCTTCATGGAGCAAAGGGTTAAAGTCCTGATTGGAGTCCAGATGACCTTGGCTCATGTGATAACCCAGGTAGTAGAGGTGCTGGTAAGGGAGAGTGGGTATGAACAGTGGATACTGACTTTCCCATTCTGGGGGAGGGAGGCAGCAAGCCCAGCTGCTGTGCAAACCTTCATTAGAGAATGGGATGTCAATCAAAGTTCCATCATCTCCACCAGCATATGTTGTGGGTGCACTGGCCAAGTAGCCTACACAGTAGCCAGAGGTAGTTATGCATGTTGATGCACATGTCTAGTAGACACACAGTGTGGGATGAACATGTCTGCTGGTAGTGGCTGTTAGATGTCAAAGTAAATGAAGAAAGAAAAAAAAAAGTGATGGCCACTCCTTATGATGGTCTGTTGTGACAGCCTTTCATCTGAAGTAGAACAAATGGGACAAATGAGTTAATTGAAATCTCCACACCCAGTGACTAGTGTCTTGCGTACAGAGAGACACAAAGTTATAAAGTATCAGGATTTGCAGGAACAAGAGCAATGTGGAAGAAAGATACCCAGACAGTTCCAATAGCAGTAGGAGCAACGGCTCTTAAAGAATCTACAGTCGTATTTAGATAGTTACCAATATATGTAACCCTGTACGAATCGCAGAAGGAGTCATTACTGGGCACATTGCAGGTGCTGCGAAGAGCACTTCTGGCTGACTTCAAAGATTGAAACAGTACTAATTTCATGAACTATAATTGTACTTTGACTTAGGAATGGGGTCCATTCCTGTCATGGTATTTGAAACCCAAAAGACTTGACGAAATTAAAAAGAGAGAGAAGAATATTAATATAGTATGTTTGATTCTATTCACAATATCTTGAAAACATGTTGTTCCTTAATATGATATGCTTTGTAAATAATGTTTTGTTGACTGTTTGCTTTGAAATAATATGCAAGTAATGTTTTTCTTTTTAATTGTCAAAATGTATTGCTATCCTTGTTTTGGAGCTTTTCTCTCCAGGCTCTGCTGAAAATGGGAATTTCAGTTCCCAGATGGACTTTTCCAGTAAACAAAAACAAGCAAGCAAATAAATAAATAAAATTACAGTTGGCAAACAGCAGGGATGAAAAGCATGAAAAAATCCATTATTAATTAACTGAAAGTAACATAATTAACAAATGATTGTGCATTGTATTCAGAAGTAAAGAAGAATGCACTGTTTTGCTTTTTTTGCAGTATTTTTACATTCCTACTGTTAGCACACTGTCCATCATTGCTTATTTCTGTCCATTATAGCGTATTTATGGCATTTTAATGTTTATTTTAATGCTATTTCATGTTTGTGTTTGCATTTGCTGTTTTCTTGTCTGACTCTACTGTCTTAGTGGAGTCAACGGTCTATGTAGCTGTATGATATTGTGCTTTGGAAGCCAAGTGGCTTGCCTGAAAACTTAGAAATTCAGTTTGTTTGCACTTTGTCCTTACTTAAAAATGAATGTTGGTAGAAGGAAGCTATGTACATTAATAGTGTTAGTATTTTTTGTCTAGGACTGTTTGCATACAACTGCCATTAGCATACTACCTATAAAACAACTGGTTGAACATAGTATAGTGTATTTGCATAATGTTTGTGCTGTCTGAGCCAGTTTAATTTAGTTAGACAAAGATGTGTAGGTCAGTTACTAGTACAGTGTTTTTGCAATGTTGTCTGGTAATATGATTAATGATGTCAATTCCTTGACTCTGTAGTCTGACTTTTTACAGAATGGATAACAAATTTTTACTTTTGTGGTATTGCATGCTTCAAGTTGGCATGGATAGTGTTTATAGGCAGTAGTAAGAAAGCAGTGTGCAGCAGCTAACTGTAATATTTTACTATCTGCTTATTACAGTTGCAAAGGCATTTAATTCCTTTCCTACTGACAGTTTTCCAGAAGTCTGTGTGCACACCACTGGCATTTTAGCTATTTTTGTTCCTGTCATTAAAGGGCTGTTTCTTCAGAATAGTGTGATGTATTCTAAGAAATCCTTTTTTCCACAACTTTTTAAAATGTTGAGAACCAGATTCCTACACAGCAGGTGTAAGAAGAACGTAACATTTTCTGTTTTTGATAGATCTGTTGTGATTTTTAAAGGCACTGTTTTTGAAAATGTTATCAGTTTTCAGCTGGATATCCCAGTATGTATTGCACCATGCATTGCAATGCTTTATCACTGTAATATTTCCATTTTTGTTATTTTAGTTGAAGTTCGGTATACACGGTATTATCAGACCAGCAAGGAGCTAGTAGGAATATTAGGCAAAAAGAGATATCAAATGAATTATACCTTGTTCACTTTCCAAAGTGAACATTATATAGTTTAGACAGCATGCCATGAGATACTGGTTGTGGAGGTGGGACATACTCCCCCACCCCAGTGTATCTCCATTACAGAGTTGGTGCCTGTTGGCCCTTTCATGCCCATCAGGGAATGCCCTTTGTGGTATACAACAGTCACATACCAGACTCTAGTATCATTTTATCATTACCAGATTCCCTAGTAACATGGGGCCAGAACAGTCCTAGAAACCCTAATATGATGAGGTGTTCATTTCTGTAACTCCCTTGTACTTTGTTTGCTCTTGTTGTACTCTTATCAGGGCAACAGTGTCAGAGCTACACAAAATATAGTAAGAATTTATCTGAAAATTTATTCATTCTGATTCTAGCTAACAATCTCTCTCTCTCTCCCGTTTATGCACCATGTTGTATATTGGCCAAAAAGCAACTTTCAGTGCTTGCTGTTTCTGTAGCAGTTACGAGTTTTACAAGCTAGCTCAAGGCCCAACCCTCTCAGGGGGTGCACCACACACATTTGCACACAAAGACTTGCACCTAGGGCCAATTTAGTGTCCAGTCCACTTACTCCATGCCCTTGGAATGTGGGAGGAAACCGGAACACCCAGAGGAAACCCACACAAATGCAGGGAGGACATGCAGACTCTGCACAGAGGCACCCCAGCCAAGAATCGAACCGTAGAACCTCTTGCTGAGAAGCGACATCTCTAACTGCTACATCACTGTGCCACCATTCTAGGTAACAACTGGACATGGAATTCCTTTTTATTGCGCTTGGTACTTTTGTTCATGTTTTTTTTTCTTTCTTTCTTTCCTTTTTTGTATGAACAGCAAGACAATCTCAACTGCAGTCTTTATCACTAGGTAACATTTGGTTGTTGTAGAAAGATGGTAAATGCCTATGTAACATACTTCATGCACTGAAAAATCATTAAATCCCCAAGCATGGCTATGGATACACCAGTCATCTACATTAGTCGTAGTTGGGGGATTCACTTTCTACAACTTATCAGCTGCCATTTCATAACTCAGAATGTAGTGTATGTGGCCAAAATTCAGACGTGAACTAATAACTTGAAAAGAGCATTGAAAGAGTTTGTTTTCAGAAAATCAGTACTATATACAAAAAAGATGAGAATGTGGTCTTCTACAAATGAATCAAATGCTATTGGGCATTAGTTATGCTTTTACTTCTGTTGCTGAAATTATTCAAAAATAATATTGAGAGAGAGAGTTTAATTTAAATAATTGATTGAAAAATGAAAGTTTGGAGAATTCTGTCAGCAGTCAACAATGTATGTAGGGTGCAAGATTGTTAATGAGTGTTTTTCTGAGACCATTTTTAAAACAGAAGACAGTGTTAGAAATGAGCTAATTGCCACTGATGTTATTAATTAAGCAGTTAGTATTTTATTCGACCTTGTGAGCATTTAAGTATTGTAGATTGTGTGGGAATACAGCATAGATGTCAGACGAGAGAGAGAGACATGCGTATATATGTTATATTACGCTATAATTTGTTAATGTTTGTGTGTATTTTAAAGTTTTCATTATAATTCCTTAACTGGGTAAATATTCTCTTTTCAGCCACGACCCAGCCAAAGGAAAACGTTCCGTGTAGTAGGTCAAGCAGAATAATTTGGTAGGTAGGAGAAAGCCCATATGGAAATGGGGAAAGCATGCAAACTTGCAAATCATCCACAGTTACCAGAGGTCAGAACTGAATATTAGACTTTGGAGCCATAAGGCATTGGTTTTACCCCAGCACACTGGACTGCTTGTGTGTGTATATATATGTAAATATATATATGTGTGTGTGTATGTATGTATATGTGAAGGCTGCCAGCCTAGCTAGATAGAATTTTGTAGATAATTCTATGTCATCGTAAATATCAATATAATCCACAGGCTTGTCCTCCTTAAATGTAAGAAAACTGTGTTAAATGTTCAACTTAAAAAATGTAACCACAGTGCACTCTACTGGAAGAATGCTGATAAGTCAAGCATTGTATGGCTGTTTGATCTCAAAGCTCTGAGACATAATGTCTGGACTGAGAATTCCTTCTGTT